>NW_006440137.1:306207-319562 GCF_000325575.1 Pteropus alecto | reverse complement strand
ATGTTTGAAAACATCTCTGTCCAAATTGCTGGCTGACTACTAAGCATGCAGATACAAAAGTAAACCCTAGAAAGTTAGGCCGAAGAAACAAAAATTACAATTAAAATCTAAACAGACACATTAGCAGCTGCACATCTGGGGAAGACAAAATCTGCAGTTCAAGTGCAGGAGAGGTACAAGAAAAACCCTCAGAATTCATAGTTGCTAAAACATATATCTAAGATGTCCAGCTTTCTAAAAGATTACAAAATATGCAAAGAAACAAGAAAGTGTGATACATACCTGGGAGCAAAAAGCAGTCAGTAGAAACTGACTTTTCATGAGCCCAGATGTAGGCTTTATCAGGAAAAGACTTCAAAGTAGCTATTATAAATAAGTTCAAATAGTTAAAAGAAATATTATGACAATGATTCAACAAATCAAGGATATTAATGGAGAAATAGAAACCACATACACATACACACGGAGATTTAGAGTTGAAAAGTACCACATTAAATTTTTTTAAAAAAAATCACTATATAGGCTTACCAGCAGATTTGAGATGGAAGAAGGAGGTATCAATGAACTCAAAATAGAGCAATGGAAATTGTTCAATCTGGAAAATGGAGTGAAAAAAGGATTGAGGAAAAATGAACAGAGCTTCAGAGACTTGTGAGACAACATCAAACATGTAATAGGAATCCCAGAAAGAGAGGAGAGATAGAATGGATCAGAAAAACATATTCAAAAAAATATGGCCAAAAATTTCTCAAATTTGATGAAAAACATAAATCTGCAGGTCTAAAAAGCTTGAATAATTCTAAGCAAGATGAACATAAAGATATCTACACCTAGACAGAGAGAAAATCTTGAAATGAGGAAGAAAAATATATAAAACTTTTCTCTCTGGTTTTTTCTAGGTGTGAATATCTTTGTGACACACTTTAGATTCAAAGACTCAAATCAGTCCCATAAGAAGGGTTATTAGGTCTTTTATAACAGATATGCTTGGAAAATTGTACATCAACATTTTAATCAGGGGCTTGGGTAATAAAATAGCCCAGCAATTACACAACCAGCTGACACTAAGCAGCAGACTAAGCTAAGGCCATGTTAAATGGAATCTGAGTTCACAGTAACCTTATTAAATGGAAAAATTAGTCATAAGCAGAAATAATTTTGGTGGGTACTTTCCTAAAGAGGTGAACACTAGGACAATTCAAAATGTGGCAGAAGTGCTGGGTGGTTCCTGGGCCCTACAACAGAAACACAGTTGTTCAACATTTCAAATAATTACCCTTTCTCACAGTCCATCTTGTTCATTGGCCTAACTCAGCTATTACTGCAGGGAGCACTGGAATTACCCTTAACTAATATCTAAATTTTAGTTCTGGTTCTACTGTTAAAACCACTACACCAATCATTATTTTTTAAAATAGTATCCATCCCAGAGACCTGTACAATGGTGATAATGGTGGCTAACATTTACTGAGTACTTACAATATACCAGGCCCTGTTTCATATGCTTTATAGGTATCAACTCATTTAACTGTTACAATAGCTATAAAAGTAGTATCTATTATTTTTCCCCATATTCAAGACAGGGAGACTAAGGCACAAAGTAGATAAGTAATTTGACAATAGGTAACTAGCTAATAAGCAGCAAAGCTGGGATTCAAGTCCAACAACCTGCCTCTAGAGCCTACATGCTTGACCGCTGTGTAATCTAGCCTCTAGAAACTCGGTTGTTTGGTGTAAAAAATATAGCCAGGACTCCAGAATTTTTGTTCAGGGTTTTTAAATCTTTTCAGAAAAGAAGCTTGGACTTGGAAAAACTAAAAACCGTGGGAAAATATTTCTCCTTTTTCATTGATCGTGAGTTTCTGATAGGTGTATGTGTGCATGTGCGTGCATGCGTGCGTGTGTGTGTGTGTGTGTGTGTGCGTGTGTGTGTGTGTGTGTTTGAGTGCGTGTGTGTGTGTGTTTAAGCTATATAACTAAAGCAGTCAAATCCAGCAAGCCTGCTCTCATGAAGGGGGCAGATCCCTGAGTGATGAATTGCCCCAGAGAATCTGGTGAAAATTAGTGTTAACAGTAAATGAATTACAAAGTGTTTGGGATCAAAATATGTTGTTCTCTCTGCATGGTAGCTGAGCTGAGAACTGGAGACTATCCTCGAATAGGAAATTGTATTTTCCAAATGAGCATGTGTGTTTTCAAACAGAAATAGAGGTGTCTGCTTCTCATCATTTGAGAGAGACAAGCTCTAGTGGACAGTGGCCACCCAAGCCACATGAGAAAAGCCCAGATGTTGGCCTAGAGGAACATGAACAAACTGTTACACTACACCCAAGGGTAAACCCAGTCCTAATAACCCATTTGAGACAAATCAACCAGCAGATGGAAAGGAATTAGAAAAAAAGTAGGATTTCCATGGGCCAGAGCTGTAAAGACTAACTGGAGTGCCAGTGCTAAATACAAATGCCCAAAGATCAAGGGGCAAAATGCTTGCAGATCAGGGAGGGAAATGCTTTTTCTATGTAGAAAAACGAAGAAACAAAGCTGAGCCAAAAGAGTCAGGGGACTGTATGAAGGAAAGTGAGTTGAGCCCCAAGCTGGAACTGACAATCAGAAGGCTGATTTCAGAGAATAGACACAGAACCAAGTTCCAGAAAAAAAGAAAAATCCTCTCTGAGATTCCACCAGAGATCATTTGTTCCAAAGTAGCGTTGAGCCAGAAATCCAAGGAGCTCAGTCGAGCCTCCACCCTATCAGGCTAGACAGTGTGGAGGCCAGGAAAAAGAATTGGAGCTGGGTAAACTCTACAAACTGTGCCAATCTAACCAGGCTACAGCTGGACTTCGGTGAGATTAGGTTAAAAAAATCTGGGTTTTGTAAACTTATCCATTTCTCTGCTCTCATATTTGCTTTCTTTTCCTTCAGTTTTTTTTTTTTTTTTAAATTCCAACCAAACCCCAGCTGTACCAAGAGGGAAGCTGACTTCCCACATCTAAATCAAGATAAATGATGGGAATGCTCCAGAAGCAGTGGCGATAGGGCCAGGGTATTTGAGGTGGAGAGAGAAGTGAGAAAGTAGATGGGGAAGAGTTCTAAACAGTAGGACACACAGATATCTTCCTTCCTAGGGATTTTACCTTTTCTTTGTGCTTTTCTTTAGTTTGTCCTTGCACAGTGGCCTTGGATGTGAGGCAAAAGAAGCCTTGTGACTTTCCATTGGCAGGACAGGAAGAACAAATAAAGGATTGCCACTGTGGAATTGTGGAATGTTTATTATCCTAAAGAAAGAATTTGTCTGTTCTCACAGGGAAATTTTGTTATCTTATCTTAGACTGGCCCCTAAAATAAGTAGTCTTTGGTACCTTTATTTTTTTCCAGCTTTTTGGAGATATAATTGACATATAACATTGTGTAAGTTTAAGGTGTACAATGTGATGATTTGACATTTATATATATTGCAAAATGATTACTACAATAAGGTTAGTGTTTTTAATGCAAGGGAAAGCCAGAAGCACAAGAAAGTTAGGTGACCTATCTGTGGGCACCCATCCAGGGGCAGTGGCTAAGTTCAAAAGCAACCTCCACAACTGCTCAGACTAACATGATCATGAAATTAAACCCTCTTACCTGATTCCAACCACAGTTCCTGCTCTGTCTTTTCCCCCTCCTCCCTTCCCAGGGAGTAGGATTTTGGAGGCTCCAGCCTTTAGAAGAGAGCATCAGAGCTCAGTTCCAAAGACAGGAAATAGAATTCATTGACAAATATTGCTGTGAATTCCTAGTGTGTTTAAGAGCTTTGAGAAAGCCAGAAAAAGTTGGTGTGACCCAGCTTGCCTTCCAACTTATCTTGTCTTGCTAACAGAGTTCTTGGATACTCTTGTAGGGCACAAAACTGCTTTTATAACTCTGAAACTGCCATGACGTTGAGAGACTTTTAAAAAGTCTATTCCTAGCTTTTGAAAAAATACATTCCTTTCCTTTGTGTTAAGATTTTATATATTGTCTTTCCCTCATATCTTCTGTATAATCTAAGCACGTAAAGTATGACATTAACAAAATTCATTTTGTTACTAATACGTAAATAATTTACAATCTTACTTTCTGTCTTTTTTCCCCTAACTTTCTATTTCTAATGCTCACTTTTCAAAATAACTTTCAAAAGTGAATGTAGGAACTCAATGTCTTTGTCTTCCTATTTTCGTTGTTCTTCTTGGCAGTCTAGTTTATAATATACTCATGTTCCCAAATCAAAACACAATTATAAGTTTATGTAGGATAGTTTCTGAGCTGATAGTATCATTGTTTCATAAACTCACATTTAGAGATGTGTAAAAATTCAGTTAACAGGTTTAGAGTCTAAGTGGTAAATCAGTTCCTATTCCTAAAAAGCGCAGAACTGGAAGATTTTGTGGTTAAAATGCAAAAAGAAATTTAGGCAGAAAAAAATTTATGACTCTGGTAATAGAGAAGTTAAATGGTGGAAAGAAGACCAAAGGACACAGTGAAATTTTCATCTCTAGAAGATCAAAGCTAGTATAGGAATTCTATGAGAATTTATTCCTACATAAAATTAGGCCCCTTTTTGCTTTAGGATTGTATAATTTTGTAACATTATTGCTAATTCTGTGTGCTGTAGTTTGCTATCTCATATTTTACCAAATATGACTTCTTTTAAATAATAGAAAATTCTTATTTTAATGAATTTTAAATTATTTTCAAATCAAAGAATAGAGAAGATGTCTCTAACAAAGATAAATGTAGCTAATTTTATAATTTTTCCTAAGGCAATATGGTTTTACACATTTCTTCTATTTACAAATAGTGGAAATTTTCCAATCAGATGTGAATCTTGAAAAATTTATCAAATGTATGTTTATTAAACAAATGAATTGTTGTTTTAGACAAGTTGAGAGAGATTTTTAAGTCCCAGGCTTTTGATAAACGACAGAAGTACACAGTAACTGCTGAGGACCAATCTGACAGGAATTGGCAAGGACAACAGACAGAACAATGAAGGTCTATTATCTTAGAGTTCACAAAAGAATGGTCGGGCCCCTAGCCAGATGTATAATCAGTCTATTTTAGTGTTTATCACACAAACCAATGGATTTTTCCAAATAATAGTAAATTGGGTGTGGCTCTTTTTTTTTTTTAAGAGGATTTCCTGGCAATCTGTCTAGAAGTTATGATAATATCTTTGTATATTTTGATAAAATGGTACA
The DNA here is from genome assembly GCF_000325575.1 of Pteropus alecto. Lineage (NCBI taxonomy): Eukaryota > Metazoa > Chordata > Mammalia > Chiroptera > Pteropodidae > Pteropus > Pteropus alecto. Next base: position 314,343 of record NW_006440137.1, on the reverse strand, counting down.
CTATGCACCTATGATAAAAAACAATGGGTCTTTGGTATCGCTTTTTGATTCTGAGTGTTTGGGGAATTTTATTTTCAATGGTTCTCTTTTCACTTCATTAGTCTATATCAAGGCTGATTTTACCTTAGTCCAATTCCCTTGAAATATGTGCTTTGTCATGCTCATTACAATAAATAAGAAGAGGTGATTTGCTTATATGGCAGCCTGGCCCCTACTCAATCAAAGAGGAGAACAGAGCAGAGACAGCACTGCTACTCAAATATCACCTGCAACATATAACTCAAGGGTCACACACATGTGTCTTTGAAACCCAATATTTGTGTTTATTAGCACATTGCAGTAATTACTGCTTAAATAACTTTCCTGCTTGTCACAATACTTAAATTTTTAATTGTTGATTGTGAAGAGAAAATAGTCCTCAACCTAAGCTAACTTAAGGTCTTATTCATTATTGAAGCTTCCATAAAAGTCAAATATTTGTTTTTGAAAAAACAAATGTTAATGAGAAAAGTCATCATTTTAATTCATTAGACATATATAAATCCATTGAAAATTTTATAAATAAATTAAAACATGACTTATTCGTATGTATTTAGTGCAAATTTTAAAATTATATTAAAATAATTGCTCAAACTTCAAATAATGCTCAAAATAGTCAAATATCCAAAATCCATTAACAAAAATTCTTAGCAAAATATGAATATGAAGAAATTCCCTCAACTTCATAAAGGGCAACTACCTACAGCTAGCATCTTCCTTAATAGTCAAGACAATGCTTTCCTTAGACATCGAGAATGAGGCAAAGATATCTATTTCTATTTAAGATTATACTGGAGGTCTTAGGCTATGCATAAAGCGATAAAAGAAATAAAAGGCACATAGATTGAAAAGAAAGAAGTACAGCTTTCTTTATTTGTAAGCAACATCATCACCTATAGAAAGTCCTATGGAATTACAAAAAAAGCTACTAAAACTAATAATTGAGTTTATTAATGTTGAAAGATATGATTAATATATAAAAACCAATTACATTTCTACACACTAGTAAAGAACAATCTTAACTTGAAATTTAAAAGAGCAATACCATTTAAAATAGCATCCAAAAATACAAAATATTTAGGGATAAATTTCACCAAACATATTTAGATCTATGCATTGAAAACTACAAAACATTGCTGAGAGAAATTATAGAAGATAAATTAGTGGGGACATACAGTGTGTTCATGAATTAGAAATGGTATTGTTGAAATATCAATTCTTCAAAAATTGATCAGTGAAATCCCAATCAAAATATTAGCATTCTTTTTATCCATAATAATTCATAAATTGATTACAAAATTCATATGTAAATGCAAAGTATCTGGAATAGTCAAACTTTAAAATTACATAAGATATTTTATAATTTTCTCATTATAATTGCCCTGCAGCAGAGCAGCTTGCAAGCTTTGGGTGGTTTCCTGAGTGTAAATTCTGGCCTTGCTGGTTACCAGCTATATTAACACACTCCAATTGTTTCCTCATATATTAAATTAAAAACAAAAACAAAGATTCGATGAAATAGTACCTATAAAGTTCTCAGCAGACAACCTAGCCTAGAGTGGTTAATTGCTTTATGTTATTGTTGTTATTGCTACAGTTTCAATTGTGCAAGTATCTCATTATTGAGCATATAGTACCCAGGAGCTCATTGGCTTTGTCAGTGAAAGGTTAAACCAGATTTAGAGTAGTATGGCAGAGAATGCTGAATGTTCATTGTGTCAGACATCACCATATATTTGAGCCTTTTCTACCTTCCCCCTCATCCCTTCCCTCTAGTAATCACTAAGGTGTTGTTTGTGTCTATGACTTTTTTGTTCATTTGTTTGTCTTGTTCATTTGTTGCTTTCAGTTTTATATATCACATATGAGTGAAATCATATGGTTCTCATCTTTTTCTGTCTGACTCATTTCACTTAGCATGGTAATCTCAAGATCCATCCATATTGTCACAAACAGCAGTATTTCATCTTTTCTTATGGCTAAGTAATATTCCATTGTATGTGCTGCATATTCTCTATCCAATCATCCAAAGAAGGACACTTTGGTTGTTTCCATGTCTTGGTCACTGTGAATAATGCTGCAATGAACATATGGGTGCATATATCTTTATGAATAAGTGTTTTCAAGTTTTTTGGGGTAGATACTCAAAAGAGGGATCACTGGATCATATGGTAATTCTATTTTTATTTTTTGAGTACCCTCCATACTGTTTTTTATAGTGGCTGTGCTAGTTTTACATTCTCACCAGCAGAGTATGAGGGTTCCTTTTCCCCCTCATCCTCTCCAACATTTGTTATTACTTGTCTTGTTGATAATAGCCATTCTAACAGGTGTGAGGTGGTACTTCATTGTGGTTTTGATTTGCATTTCCCTAATAGTGAAGTTGAGCATCTTTTCATATATCTGTTGGCCATTTGTATGTCTTCTTGGGCAGACATAAATTAAAAACATCTATATGTTTAATAATGCAACTGCTATTAAGTATTGCAAGGAAAAGTTAGATGGAGATTGTACCAGGGTAGCAGGTTAGTCAGTTCAGGCTTGATTATGACTGAGATCTAAAGGATGATTAGGTGTCAACTAGGTAAATGGGGCAGAAGGAACTGTGTGTATGCAAAGTCTCAGAGGCCTGGATAAGACGGCAGGCATATTCTAGGAATGACAGAAGGCCAAGATGGCTTGAGCTTGAAGAACGAGTGCAAACCAATGACCAGTAATAAGAAGTCAACAAATGGATCTTGGTGTGGGAGAAGGAGATAAAAAAAGATGTGAAATAATCATAATAGTATTTTAACAAATTAACTCTAGATTCAGTACTGAGAACTAATTGTAGGGGGCACAAGTTGACATGAGATGACTAGTTGGGAGACTATTGCTTGGAGTCCAGAGAGATAACTGTTATGTGACTTGGCTGGGAGTGTGGTACAGATATAAAAAAAGTGGACAGAGGCAAGATGAGGTAAAAGCAATAGGGTTAAATAATAGGTGGTATATGAAGGAGGTGAAGAAGAGAGAACTGTTAATGATGGCTCCTATGTTTCTAGATGAAGTAGAAACAATAGAAGCACACCAGATTTGAGCAAGACAAACTGCAGATACTAATTTGTTTCTGCAAAATAAGAGGCAACCTTTTCTTCAAAGTCTTTTATCAAATTCTAAAATTGTGTTTGTATTATATAATTCAATCTTTTAAAAAAAAAAAATAAGGAGTAGCCTAGAGTAGAAATTACCTATAAGTGAATGCATTAGTTATCAATTGTTACATAAAAAGTTACCCCAAACCTTCATAACTTAAAACAACAAACATTTATTATCTCACAGTTTCTGTCGGTCAGGGATTCAGGAGCAGCTTGGCCAGGTGGTTCTGGCTCAGAGTTTCTCAAGTGGTGGCATTCAGTATGTTGGCAGGGGCTACAGTCATTTGAAGGCTTGACTGCAGCTGCGAGATTTATCTGTTTCCACAGTGGCTCATTCATATGGCTATTAGCAGAAAGCCTTAGGTCTTCACTAGCTTCTGGCAGTATGCCTCCATTTCTCGCCATATGGGCCTCTCCATAGGCTGCTTGAGTATCCTTGTGACATGGCATTTGGCTTGCCCCAAGCAAGTGATCCCAGAGAGAGCCAATGAGGAGAAAGTTACAGTGTCTTTTATGATCTAGTGTCAGAAGTCACATAACATTAATTAAACTTCATTCTACTTGTTGGAAACAAGTCACTATGTTCAGCCCACACTCATGGGGAGGAGAATGGGGAGAATTAGTTTCCATCTCTTGAAGGAAGGAACATCAAATAATTTGTACATGTATTTTAAAATCATCACAGAAAATTTTAAATCTTATACACTTGACATTTTACAAAGTGATGGGCACCTTTCCTCTATAGTAAATAACACTGCAGTATAGATTCGATTAAATTAAAATAAAACTAAAGTGTTATAAATTAGAAAATAGCTGCCTAGAATGCTCAGTGCTAAAGTTCAGGGTGAGTATCATTTATATATTTATATCTCTGTATTATTGAATCTTATTGAGTCATAAACAAAGAGATATTTGAAAGGTCAAAATTATGAAATATGCTAAGTGATTCTCTGTACATAAATACTTTCTGCATGTTATAATGAATTCTAGGAATTACGCATTGCTATGTATGAGAATCAAATATTTTATATGTGAATTAGAGTCAGAGTTGAACAATTTTAGAGCTTGAAAGAAGCTTACAGATTCTATCTAATCCAGTTCCCTTATTTAATAGATGAGAAAACTGAGAGTCTGTTAAAAATTTTTTTTTTTTTCCTAGAGCTCCTACATGGTTAGTGGAGAAAGCTATTTTGATGGGATGGCTATTTCACAATAATCTTGGAGAAGGGATTCAATGCTCTTCAAGGTCCTCTTCTAGTCTTGAAAATCTGTATCTGAAAATAATCTCTGGGAAAGGAACAATAAGTATTAACATTCTCCCTCTTCTAACATTGTCTGTAAAAAAGTTACAAACTAGTCCATTGGATCTTTCAAGGTCACTTACTATCTTGTCTGTAGAAATTGGGAATAAAGCCAAGTTATAGATTCCCTCATTTAGACCCTTTCAATTCCATTTATTACTTACCTTGGAAATTTTATTGCCATTTACCATAAACTAAATATAAGCAGAGAGGATTGAGTAATAACGTTTATCTCGTCTTTATTGAAGATTAAAATGCCCATATCTGTGAACACATTATGAATTATGTACTTATGTAATTTGATCTTAGAGAGAGAATAAAGGTAGAAATAAGTCTGCCGTTTCCTGACTCTCAGGTCAGGTACATTGACCATCAAACCTCTATTGACTATACTGAAATTTTATAGCTCATATCAGCAATTAAATTTGTATTGCTTACTAGGCATACAAAGCAGATGATAAGACAGTTTTATTTACTTTGTCTATTTACTTTGTCTGAGGGCTATAATATTGAATAAATTGTGAATATGTACTTAAATATGCAAGATAGTATGAATAGTATGAAATATCCTGATTTATAATAGAAAGTTCTTTTGCATTTCTATGTAAAAATATTTTTAAAATAGTTGTGATTTTTACAGTGTTATAGCTTTTAAAATGGTAAATAGAAGTTTTTGATGGAAAAATATTTTAATATATTACAATGCTTCAGGTTAATTTAATATCTAACACGGTAGTAAAATCCTTGGCTTGAACAAAACTCTATTTTCCAAAAAAATAGTTGGAAATAAGAGGCCTATTTGATCATGTTACCTCTGTATGTTTATTTATTTAACAAGCATTTATTGGATGTCTCTTGCCATAGTTCTTATAGTTTGTATATATCCAGTTACTGAAAATACATTTGTTCCTAGATTGCCCATAGACACTTAAAAGTCAGCATCTTCCCAACATGTCTATCTTTATCTCTCAGTTCTATTCACCCCATTTGTCACATCTCCCTTTCTCTTACTTCGCAAGTCTTTTAAAAGATTCTATTTTTCTTCATCCTCACAATCTCTCAAGTTCTAATTCCTGGCCTTTATAGCAAAAGTCTAAGGTGTCCCTGATGATCTCACCATCCTCTTTTATGTCACTGAACCTCTCTCCGGAGCAATCCACATGACTGCCAGTTACTTACTAACATAAATTAGATCACATTATTCCTCTTAACATCTCTTGTGGATTCCTATTTTCTCTAGGAGGAAGGGCAAATTCTGAACTTTCCAAACTGATTTCATTTTACCTTTCGGAAACCTCTGATTTTAAACATCTTTGCGTCTAAACATCAACCCCGTCTTGCTACTCAGTCTCCAAAGCTGATTGCCTTTCCCTCCACCACTCATCTCTTTATTCCCCCCTCCTCTGTGGCTTTCTCTTTTCTAGTTGGAGTTAATTGCCTTCTTTTCTGTCTCCCTTGACACTGTGTTTATCTTTATTATAGCTCATATTGCACAGCTCAGTTCATCACAATTCTTCATAGAAGAGCCTCACACTTGGGAAAAAGTGGCTTTGCTGTTTTTGTGTAATTAACAACACATATTGTAGTAAAACTCAACTTAAATTTTTTTCTACACTGCAAAAGTAATACAGAAAATACTGAAGAATAAAGAAAAAAAGTGCCCACAGAAACACTATCCAGAGACAACTGTATTTCAATTTTTCCTTTTTTCTAACACCTCATAGGTTTTTTTCCCCCTCTAACATAGATGTGATCATATTGCATGGATAGTTTCATAACTTGTTTTTCCACTTAACACTATATTAAAAAACACCAGTGATGTTATATATTTAAAATTGTTATCTAAAATGCTATAGAGTAGATATATTTTAAAGACATTTAGTTTCTATATTTTATTTTTGCACCTTATAAATATTGTGATGTAGAGTTTATGAAAATAGCTTTGGCTTTGTTACAGATTATTTCATTCAGAAAGAATCCTAGATATGGAATGAGTGGTTCAAAGAGTATGAACATTTTTATAGGTTGAATCACAGTGCCAATTGCTTTTTAAACAGTTTGTTTCAGTTTACACTCCTACTCACAATGTCTGAGAGCGCGCTTTTTATCTCACCAGACTTGAATATTATCTTTTATGTAAATATTTACTAATATGATAGCCAACTGAAATGTTACAATTTCTGGCTCCTTCACTGTTTCAGTGTATGGAATAAAACCAAGGCTTTGGAGTTAAGTATAACAGGGTTTGGTCAGAGTGCTGCCACTTCCCAGCTGTGTTGCATCAAGCAAATTACTTAACTCCTTTGATACTTTGTTTTTTTAAAGGTCAATAATAATATTTACAACAAACACAGGGGTGTTGTAATTATTAAAAAAGTCATATAAAAGCATTTCACAACAGTGCCTGGTACATGTCAAACGACAGTGAATCCTTCATTTTCCCTTGTAAAAGTATCTTATATACTTTTAATTAGCATTCTAACAAGGAAGTTACATAATACTTTGACTATCTTTATGTATGCAACTTGATGTGGAAGGCCGAACAATTAATTATCTGGATAATTCTTGCACCACCAGGTGGTCAGGGACTATTTTTTGGTTAAAAAAGAAAGCACACACCAGGTTTCCATCCTTGAGAAATTTGCAATCTAAAAGCCTTTAACTCTTGGGACTTTTAATTGCTCAAAGAGGTCTCAAAGGGCAATGGTGGAAAGTCACTGAAGAGTAAGCTTAGTGAAAGTGATCTGGGGAGAGAATACCTGGAAAAGCTACTGTCTCAAGGAAAGCAAATGCTAAGGAAGCATATGAATTATTATTCTATAACAGTTATGTAGACCCGTGAGGTTTTATCTGAATGTAAAGTTTGTACATAAAAGGTAAACTATATTAAGCATTGCAAACAGGGCAAACAAGACTAATCTGATTTTGTGCACTTGCTGTTTGTATACTCACAGCAAATTTTGCTCTTTGGATCCCAGCAGGAAATACCGAGAGGAAGCATGGCATAGATGACACAGCACTGATTATAAGTCTATCTCGTCCTAGCCACTAACTAAAGTGAGTAGGCTAGAGTTAGACTATGATCAAATGTCTAACTTTCTCTAAATTTAGGATAATTTAGGTTTGGTTGCTCTTTGGGGCCGCCCTTCTAACTTTTCCTTTCTAATCGACTCCTTTCAACTGCCAAAGAATGCTTGTGGTCATAAAAAATTACCGAATATTCTTGTCTGGATAAAAATCTGCACTCTCGAACGGGGCCATATCCATCGAGGTTTTGGTGGAGTTTAAACATTGTCCCTGAAAAAGCAAGCTTTTCTAATTGGGCAAAACTGGCCAAAATAATTTAAGCGTTCTTTGTTGCAAACAGAAATTCCTAAGACAGGCCCATTTCTCTCTCCTGATCCAAGATTTTCAAGCTGAACAGCCACGCACGGTCGATTTGGTTCTGGATTCCCTCCTTGGGGGGCGATGGAGATGCCCTCGATGAGTTTTCTGGCACCGGCGGGAGTTTCAAGTGTCCCCTCGTCCGGGGAGGCGGCGGGCGCACTGGGGACTTGGGGTTGGGCGGCTCCGCTTCCCCTCACAGGCAGCTTCACTTTAGCCCAGTCCTCGCTGGAAGGGGTCCCCTTTCCACCGCGCTCGCCGCATTTCCCTCGGGT
>NW_006440137.1:294606-305584 GCF_000325575.1 Pteropus alecto | reverse complement strand
TTCGCCGTCGGCCGCTGAACCCCTCCCCCACGCCCCGGGGGCCCGTCAGGTTCCCGCCGCCTGGGCGCGGCCTGGCGCGTCCCTTCAGGGTATTTTGAAAATAACAGATACTAAGCATAGGTAGAATTACGATTTGCAGTGTGGGGAAGGCATTTATTAGAACTTCTTCTCCGGCCTTCAGTTTGAAAGCAAGGGTGTTGAATTACTAGAGAGCGTGCGTTCTGCCCTTAGTGGCAAAGGGAATGTTGCATTACCGGGTTTGGGGCGCCGAGCCACTCTTGTGCACCCGCGAGCCGAGGGCCGCGGTTCCTGGCCCACCCGCTCTACTTGCTGCTGCTGCTGCTTCAAGCAGCCTCGGAGCCTTATAACTTTATTGGGCCCTCGAGGCAGCCTGATTTAGTATCTTAGACCCCACTAGACAACTTGAGTACATTACAGTCCTCCCTTCCTTTAAAGGCCTCTAAACTTAATTCCCGGGCTCACTCATGGGGAGGGGAGAGGCACTAAATTATTTCAGTTTAAAAAAAGCACATCACTTCTTATTCAGGAATGCCATGATTCTTTAACCATTCCCAATATTAGTATTTTTTCCCCCTCATGGAGATTGGAAAAGTAAAGTCATATTTACTACATCAAAAATGTATTTAAAATACAGTTGAGATTTTGTAGAAGACATTTTAATGAATTCTGTGGCACCAAGACTGGCATGATGTACATGTAAAAGCCTAAACTAAAAGGGTTTATATGATAAACGAGTACTTGGATATAGACATTACAATCACTTATTTATGGGGCATACATTTTTTTTTAGAATACTAAATACTCTTATATTTCTAACGGAGTTCTAAATGAACAATGCTTCATTCATTTTGCTGGGTAAATAATGGCTTAATCCATTTGCCAAAACAGCATCATTAGATTTGAGAAGAGAGACTAATATTCAGACTTGGAATTTTTTTTTAATTTTCAGAATTCGATTTCTTTCACCAGTGTGCTCTCTCTTCCAGAAAGACATAATAATTTGTCTCAAATATGACAAAATGTAGAACACTTCTTTTGAAGTTAGTATGCTGTAAAAAAAGATTGCGTTTTGTTAGTCACTTTCATATAGGATGGAATTTGAAAAACAGTTAATATATTAGTAAGGACTAAATATACACTGGAATTCTTTACACTTTTAATTAATTGAGACAATTTGATTATGACATTTAGAAATACTAAATTCTTGCCTTTGTGGATTGTACATTGTTTTGTTTACTCCTCTATTCCCACACATGGAAGAGCAGGTAGGAGAGGCTCAGAAATATTTGTGTAATAAGCGTATTTAATTTCAGTGTGGAAAGTATATTGTGTCTGTCCTTTGTTTTGGACATTATTATTACTGAATTGAAAAGTAAATTCATTATTTTTCTTGCGGCGGTAAGAAACGACAGACTGTTGTTGCTCAGTCTCAGGGAGGGGGGAACAAGGGTTGTTTCTTGCTTATTGCTTCGTCCTTCCTAAGAGCAGAATTGGATTTTATTATTCATTTTTATCTTTTTCAGGCTGTTGAAAGTCTACATATTTTATCTTAATTTCAATTCTTAGTCTTTTAACCTACTATGCATAGTCTCATGTAATAGAGTCTGAAATGTTGAATGATGATGAGAGTCTTGTTTTTTATACATTTTTAACTTACTGCATTTTAACTTAACTCGATTTAAAAATAGCAATTTTAAACCAATATTTCCTAAAGACCAAAGCCTAAAAAAATGTATTCTGTTAAGGTTGTGAAGTCTGAGCTATGGTAATGGGGCATACTTGACAGGTTTTAGCTAATAAAATTTTATGGTACCTCTGTAATTCTGGGAAGGCAAGGAAGTTACCTTTCTTGGATGGCTTTGGACCTCCTCCAGACCAAGAGCTAGTGGGCATTTCCTACCTACCCTGATGCTACTCTTGGGGTACTGGATCAGTAGAACTGGATTGAGTTGCTCTAGATTCACCCTTACAAGGTTATTTTAAGCTTCATGGTGTTACTGAGTGCTAGAGGCTGTTCTGGCAACTTCCCTAGCTTTTGTAGCCAGTATACACTCACTTCTTACTGTAGTAGATACAAGTGGCCAGTCTGACCTCAAAGAGTTCCTCAATTTCTGGCCTCTTTCAGAAAAATCCTGCCTTATTCATTTTAGTTTCTGGTATGTTTCTCAATATTAATTTATATTGAACATATATTCGAAATCATTTTTAAAGACTAAAAAATAATATATTTTAGGAGAAAGTTTAAAAACCCAGAAAGACAGAAAGGGAAAAGGAAAAGTAATAGTCCTCACACCCCAAACCCTCTAACCTCTTTCCCAGTCCTGTTTTTCATATGTAGTTACTATTAGCAATTCCTTGTATAGAAAATGCCAATACTTATGAAAGGATAAACATACACTTTATATCTCTTATTTGTGTTTTTAAAGTCTATAAAATAAGGTTATTTTGTAACATTAAAAGGGTTGTTTACTGCTGTTTTCTATTTCTTAGAATTTCATCATTTGCATGAACACAGTGGAATTTCCTATAATAATTCTCAAGTATGTTTATGTACATGTGCAAATTTTCTTGACTAATGATCGAAGGCGAGGGTCACTTGTTTTCTTCTTAGAATGTGGTATATAAATGACAGTGAAAAATTGTGTCTTTTGATAAAGGGTTTATGATTTGGGGTAGTGCAGTGTCCATATAATATGTGTATCTTTGTACCAGGGAACTGTTCAGAGACAAAATATGGTCCATATGATTCACTTCTTTATTTCTTCAATCCATTTTGAACTCTAGTTTTAGCTTCCTGGAAGAGATGGGTTTATTCAGGATAGGAGATACATAAGGCTTTTTTGTTTGTTTGTTTGTTTGTTTTTCCTTTTGAATAGTAAATCTTTGCAAATTCACTAATTTAAAATACTTAGTTTAATAGAAACTATAAATTTGCATATGAAAAACTTTTGTATTATTTTCTATAATATCCATTACATTTTAACAGAAGTCTATAAACTGCCTTTTATAGAGGTTAGTTATATATAAAGTAACTAGACTTTTGCTTCAAGTGATCTAATGCATATGAATGAATGCTCAAATGCTTGTTACTTTTCTACATTTATATACATTTTAAATAAACTTTTTAAGTTCTAGTAAAGTTGATTTGTTTGAGAAAGATGTTCTCTTTACTGTTAACCATTTAGAGAAGAGGTCAGCAAACTGGTTTGCAAGGCCAAATCCAGCCTGCTTGCCTGTTTTTGTAAATAAAATTTATTGGAATGCAGAAGTGCCCATCTGTTTACATATCGTCTTATTTTTGAGCTATAATGGCAGAGTCCATATTTTTGGCAAAACCTAAAATATGTACTCTCTGGCTTTTTTCATAAAAAGTTTGCCAAACCCTGATTCAGAGAAGAAATATCCTACTGAAAGAATGTTTTAGGTACAGTATCAAAAAAGGAAGTACTGCATTGTTTTATTCTCTGGGGTTGTAGAATTTATAAAGTTATAAAATTCAGTATCAGTAATGATACAGATATATATATATTTTTCTGACTTGTAGGTAATCCTCCTGGGTTTTCAGGACCTTAAATGTTTTATTTATGAAAAGTTGAAATTAATAAGACTGGCCGCAGGTGAAATTGTGAAGTGAGCAATTCTCAGTTTTAAGCCCTTATATCATTTAAGATGCTTTGGCTGCAATAACAGAAAATTCTCAAAGTGACTTCAGTAAATGAGGAAATTTATTGTTTTATCAAGAATAACTCAGTGATGCCATCAAAGACTTAAATCTCTTGTTCTCTGCTCTGTGGTCTTCCCATTAGTTTCACTTTCCGTGGTTCCAGTTCAGTTGCAACAGGACTAGCATCCCATCCAGACACAATATCCAAAGGAATGAGAAGGACAGTCTCTTTTCCAGAAGCCCCCCAGCAGATACTTTAGACTCATTGGCCAGAATTGGAGCACATTCCATACCTAACTAGTCACTGGCAAGGGTAATAGAATTGCCCTTTCTTCTGACTCTGTTCCCATTAAATTATTTTCCTTATTTATATACCAAATGTCTTGGGTTCTTTCTTACCCCTATTCAAAATTGGATCCAAGATCGATCTGTAATACATAGTTTAGCATGAATATATGAGTTCATATTTTCATGGGTACGAAATTTATTTAAACTATAAAATTAAAAGCATTGATTTCCTGCTAAAATACTTTAAGGCAGGGATTGACAAACTATAGCCTATGTTTTTGTAAGTAAAGTTTTATTTGAATACATATTTGCTCATTTGTTTACCTGTTATCTATAACAGGGATCCACAACCTCCCCCACTGTGGTGTCCTGTTAGGAACTGGGTTGCACAGCAGGAGGTGAGCGGCAGGCAGCAGGTGAGCCACCTAAGCTTTCTCTGCATTTATAGCCACTCCCCAGTGCTAGCATCACCGCCTCAGCTCCACCTTAGATTATCAGGCATTAGATTCTCATAGGAGCACCAGTTTCTGGTGCCAAAAAGGTTGAGGACCGCCAATCTATGACTACCTTCGCGCTACAACAAAGTAGTTGCAACAAAGACCATAAGGCCCACAAAACCTAACAAGTTTACTTATCTGGTCTTTTACAGAAAAAGTTTGCCAACCCTTGCTTTAAGGTAGCTCTTATGCATTCAGACATTTATAGTCATATGCCAGATACTCTTGGGTTTGATGTGTAAGATACTGAGGTCACACGCTAATGGGAATATAGTTGTGCCCTGTTGTACATCATTAAGTGTCAAGTCCTCTTGTGTGTATAAACTGGAGTTAATATTCAGTGCAACAGCATTGAACCTATCTTTGTTTTTCTATTTTAAACATATGAATTTTTGATGTTTCCATTTATCAAGACATCTTACATTTTGACAAATGTAAAATGAAGACATTGGACTGCATTTAGCTTTCTTAACTTTCAGCACTTAAAATTAAACACTGCTGATGGTAATGTATTGTTTTTCTACCCACCTTAGATTAACCATATAAGACGGCCTTTCTTTTAAATTTATAAAATTCTTTTAGAATAAAGTGTAAATTCGATATAAAACTTTTTTTTAGTATTGCTATTCTGCTTTAAGTTCTAGAAATTGCTTTGCATTTTCAGTAACGTATATTTTCTCAAAAATGTTGAATATTTCATTTCCTTGAAAATATCCTTGAACAAAAATCAGTTTTAGCATAAGCAAGTACTTAATTTCTTATTTAGAACCGCATATCACCTTTATAGGAAATCCATTTACAGAGATGATTATACCAGTATTAATGTGCACTTACAACATCTTTAGAGGTAGTCTTTGACCTGAAAATAACAGCAGAAAGAACTTTAACTTCTTGAAAAGCTCTAGGAATTGTTTAGAATGAGCTTGTCTAGAATGATGTCAGAAAAAAAGGCCCAATAGAACAGCCAAAAGAACCCAGGGCTAGGATTTAGGAGAACCTATGACTTTGTTAACTAGCCCTATTAGTTTGGACAGGTCACTTATTTGAATCTTAATTTCATTATTAGAAGAATGAGGGATCGCGATACTTACCTTGGGCAGAGAGAGGAAGGGTTGTTATTATGAAAATTAAATAATATAGGTAAAGTAGCCAAAGAGTGAGCCTTCTACAAATCCTCTATTACCCTTGTCCTTGTTTTCGGCCTTATTTATTTAAGAAATGGAGCTCAAATTCTTGTCCTCTTTATTTCACTTGGGGAATGATATTATATAGGTAAAAGTACATTATTATAGCTCTTAAATTCAGTGTTGACACTGAGCTAAAAATATAGTAAGCATAGTTCTAAGTTTAAGATTTTAAGCCTGTGGGTCTGTGACCTTAGGGAAAAAAATACATCTTTACACATTTTCTCTCATTACAGATGTGGGCAGCAGTAGCAATTAGTAGCAGAGACTATTTTCAGTAGAAATTGCAGATATTTTCATAATCCATTACTGTTGTAAATATCTTAAAATGACATATTCATCATTACTTAGAAGTTTAATTATTAGATCCATTAGTAGATATTGTTATTTAAAGATTAATAAAGAAGCACATATGTTACTATGTCATAAATTTGTGCTTTTTATATTTTGATAATTTTATTCCAGTATAATTGGTTTTTAATTTTATGTATTTTGTGCATTTTAAAAATACTTTTCTAGGAAGAGGTTCATAGGCTTCACCAGAGCGGCCCATGGAAGGAGAGGGGGAAGATTAAGAACTTTTTTTTATAGATGCTATTATTGTGTTGATTTAACTGTCAGAATTACCTTATTAATTCAGATTATAGTTCTGTTTGTTACACTGCTTCCCAATCCCCCAGTAAATTGGCAGAGGAATTCTTTTGTAATTTTTTAGTCTGTGGAGAGAAAAAATATTACAGTCATGGGGAAAAGAATATCTTAAGAGTAAACTTAGGCAGCTTGGTATAAATTATTGAACTTCATTGTGGGCCCAGTATGGACTAGACTTGACACCTGTTTTACCACCTGACAGGTGGGAAGAGTCTGTTGTCCTGCTGACTCAATAGAACTCAAGGTGTTAAGCATGAGGCTGTTTTAGAATAATCCTTAGAGTTTAAAGGACAAAGAAGAGAATGTTTTGTACAAATGTTTTGTCTCTAAAAGGTAGCACTGTGTTTGAATACATACTCATATATGAAATTTTCTGGAAATGGGAGATATATATGCCGGCAGCATCTTTTAACATTAATTGTTGGATACTTTGCTGCTGTGATTGCATTTCATTTCTTCTTGGGAAGTTAGTATGGAAAAGAGATAAGGTAAGTCCACTTTTAAGAAATTTAGCAAGAGTAAGGAGGAGGAAGTAAATTTTTTCCTCAATAATTAGGTATTATGAGAGCAGAGGGAAGAAGAGTTGATTTTTATTACATATCTTTGATATACAGTGATTTAGGTGATTATATATTATCATTTTTTTAGAGAGGAGAGAGGAAGACACAGAAAGACTTAGTTATCAAGATGAAGCAGAGGTGGAAGGAACCCGAGGTGTGGCTTTTCATGTGACATTTTACTTGTTTATTCTGCTGCTAACAGATGCCAGTTTCTAGAAAAAAATATACTAATACAATCATGGTCTACAAATGTACAACTGAGGTTAAATAATATTATGATATAAATATTTTTCAATAATCACTTAATTGGCTAAAAACTTGGGTTTAATTACATTTATACATAGCCTCATCATAAAAAATTTAAGGCAGAATTCTTATGTATGTCATATAAGCTAGTAAACTGATACATAAACAGTTTAGTGAAATATGTTTTTAAATTCTCATCTGATTTTTAAAATTAAGAACTTAACAAAAATAAGATCCTTCGTAGAATTAAGTTCTCAGTTTTGTATATCCAAATATTATTGTAAGAAATCCTGTGTTTTCACCTGGTTATAATGGGTGGTACATATTCTGCCTTTTCACTTATGCTTATGTAAATGTTGACACAGTTTGTCATAACAAAGAAATGTAGTTCATTGTGTGACATGGTTTCAACATTGTTTTAATTGTGTTTTTAGTCATCAGCTGTTATAAGGAGTGTAGCTGAGAATATGTTGGTACAGGTTACCTTCTTTTGTAGTTATTTCTTTGCCATAGATTCTAGAGGCAGAATTTCCTATTCAGAAAAGCTTTGTAGCTTTTGTTATATATTGACAACTTACTTTGTAGAAATGTGGAGCCAATTTATGGTGTTACTAGCAGTAATTATCTACTTGTTTCCCGAAACAGTCTCAGTACTGGTATGTGTAATTAATAATTATTTTGCTAGTTTAATGAGTATATATAATCAGTAATAGCTTAAAGCTGTTTTGGTTTTTAGTTTTAATCAGCACAGTTGTGCTTACCTTTTTTTTTTTTTTTACATAGTATTTGTTGGTAAACAGTTTCTCATTTAACCATATATTGAGTGGAATCTAAGTGATACCTTTATATATTTATTTTTTACTTTCCATGGTAATTTTTGTTAATGTGGCTATTGCGTATTTTTCTATTATATTAGTTTAATTTTGCTGATTAGTCTACCTATGAAGGGGTTTTAAGTAAAGTATATTAGTCTGTTTTCATCATAACCTATACGTCTTCCTTAGTCATATTTTTCCTCCAAAACGAGATTTATTTTTCTCTTTTTGAAAAAAGATTAACCCACTGAGATTTTATTAAATGTCATGGTGAAATTATAGGTCTAACTTCACTTTATATACATATCATAATTTTGTTCTTTCATTTTAGGGAATTTGTTTTTCTTATTACAGAAACCCTACATTTTTATTTTAGAATTTTATAGATTAATTCTAATTCCTTAGACACTCAATATTTTGGAATATAATCATTCTGATCTTTTTCTCTTTCATAGTTTTCAAAAAGAAATGTGATACTACTGTATGTATAGTTTTATAATCTGCCTTAGTAGTTTGTGAATATTTTGCCATGTCATTTAATATTTTTCTCTAATATTTTGATTGTGGTCTAGCAGAGCCTTCAGATATACCGTGATTCACTTAACTAACCTCTCAGCATTACATATACTTTCGTAAATAGCACTATAGAATCTTTGTAATTATAGCATTTATACATTTGTTGTTGTTTTCTTTAGGTAAATATCTACAAATGAAATTATTTTTAATTTTTTTAATATCAAAAGGAGGAAGACAGGTTGGTATATGGCAGAGATCTGGACTCTAGGTGTCAAAAGACCATTTGGTCATTCATTACCCTTATGACTTAGGACAAATCACTTTTATGTAGTGGGCCTTGTTTCTTCAACTGTAAAGTACCTGTAATGTGACCTGTCTTGTTTGTCTCCTAAGTGTTTTATTAGTAGAAAATTAAATGATATATAACAATATGCAATTATGAGGTATTTTATAAATACAAGGCATTGTTAAGTAATCATTTTGTTCAGTTGGTAAATAAGGAGGTAGAGCCTTATTCTCAGATAATTTATAAATAACTGCAATAAAACAATGAAGACTAAATTTGCTTTTAAGAGAGAATATTGGTCTGAAAATACACGTTGTTAGAAGTCAATCGTATCTTTATTTGCTAAAGCTTCTACGTTTCACAGTTCATTTAGATCAGTTAAGCTTGTTGGGGATTTTTAAAACTGAATTAGTGTAAAAACTGGTTTTGTGTGTACTGATCTATGATATATCCTTTTATGTCAGCAGAGTTCTCTTACTCTAAAACTTTCATAATGGATTATTTTGCTTGAAAGGTCCTTTTCTATAGAGTATAACTTGAAGTAACTCTAATATTGAAAACTTGGATAAATGATCTCTTAAAGGAAAAAGATAAAACCCTATCTTTATTTAGTTTTAGTATTTCATTAATACATAACTTCAGAAATTCTGCAAACCCACATATTTAATATTTATTTACCTGCCTAGCTGGCCCTGTGTTTGTTAAATGCTTTTTCTTTAATTTGAGGGTTTTAACTTCATTTATAGCCTGGCATATAATTAATTAATGCTCAGTTTCTTTTCTTTCTTCTTCTTTACTGATAAGAGATTAGACATGATCAGTACATGGCTCTTACATCTCAGCTAACTTATCTAGTGTGTAGCTGTGGAGTTTGATATAATAAAATGCTAAAGAAATGTAAAAAGTTGTTTAGGACAACTAAAATTCCTTGTACTCTGGTAGGAGCAAACCTAAAATAATCTTTGTAGGGATACATACATAACTCAGGGCTTGTAAGATTCCCGCATTGGGGAATGGATAAGGGACGTGAGCTTTCTGTCCAGAATTACAAACTCTATAAAGAAATAAGTCACAATGAACTGAAAATAGTAGAATAATAATGTAGTGACATAAAATAAACATAGGGATAAAAGGATTTAAAACGTTATAAAATAGTATAGCATTATTAAAAAACATTCTTTAAAAAGCCAAAAAGGAATTACTGGAAATAAGAATATATAACCACTGAAATTTTAAACCCGTGGACAAAACAACTGGAGAGAATTAGTGACTGGAGGAATGTTGCACAGAGATAAAGAGATGGAAAATATAAAAAAGTAGTCATGGATTAGAGAATAAGATATCCAGTATATATCTAATAAGAATTGCTGGATAAAAAGAGAGAACGGGAGGCAATGGGTGATAATTTTCCAGAATTTAAGAACAAGGAATCTTACAAAATCCTGAACAAAGATAAATAAAAGCAAATCTTAAGAATACCCTACCTCCTATAAAAAATTACTAAAGCAGAGAGGACAGGCATATTACCTCAGAGGAATGAGTTAGATTGAGAGCCCACTTCTCATCAGCAGTAACATCTCAGAAAAAAAAAAATCTTTCAAATGCTGAGAGAATTATCAATTTAGGGTTCTATATGCAATTAAATTATTAATGAAAAAAGGAAGTATTCACTGGAAAGATATAACTATTATAAACCTATGCTCACCTGAAAGCATATAAATTTAAAAATGGCAGTTTACAAGAATACATTATACTTGGAGAAATTTAATACATTTTTTCTCAAATTGATTAAGTAGACTTTAAATAATACTAGAAAGACTGTAAACAAAACATTAAATACTTGGTCTAGTTTGATATAACTTAGCAAATGCAGAAAATACATTTTTTTATTTATATCTGGAACAGTAAAAAAAACCAACTGATCGAATATTAAACATAAAGGAACTCGTAATGAATTCTTTACTATAGTAGAGCTTAGAAATAAATACTAAAAAGACAGCACTTGCCCACAGGCCTCTTAACCATTCCATTTTGAAACTTAAAAAAAAATTTCTTAATATTGATTAGAAATCGTAATTGGAAAATGAAACATCTAGGGCTAAACAACAATGAAAAAACTACATATGAAAACCTGTGTGGGAAACCACTAAAGTGATACTTGGAAAAATACTATGGTTTCAAATAGATGATATCTTTCTCAAAAGATATTCCCTAGGAATGAATATTTATGTATGTGTTCTTAGGAATGTT
>NW_006440137.1:284018-294585 GCF_000325575.1 Pteropus alecto | reverse complement strand
CTTGAGCATGAAAGCACTATTCAAGGCAGGCACGTTGACCCGAAGTGCCTTTAGTACATGTGAGTTTGGAAAGCTCACAGAACTCATATGTTAAGAGACAAATCTAGAACAGATCTGGTGTTTGAAAAAATCACTTAAAAAATAATACAGTGGCTACACTGTATGAAAATATATTCCAACAGTACAAGTAGGGGAAAAAGTCCTAATGTTTCTGTTTTGTATGAATTGGTAGTTGTGCCTTGGGATACAAATTTTACTGATAATATACTTATAGAAAAAGTGCTAATGTAATCTGTAAAGTTTACTGTGATTCAAAAAGTTTTGATATAGACACTCATTTCTCATTATGAGGAGCTTGAAGAAAATTCTATGAAATGAGATAAACAGTATTTAGAATCAGTATTTTACAGGTCATGTGTTTTTAATATTTAAGTATACTAATAAATATAAATATATATTTGAATGAAAAATTATTTTAAAATATTCTCACTGGCAAAATTGGGGCATCACTTTATACTTGGAGCTGCCTTATACTTGGACATATTTAGTTTATGACTTTAATGCACATATTAGAAAAGAAAAAAGATTGGAAATTACTTAGATAAACTTTACATTTTAGGGATTAGAAAATGAGTCACAAAGTAAAGCCAACTAGTGAGAAGAAAAATGACAAGAAAAAGGACTGAAACTAACATAAGAAAAAAACAAAAGAAACCAAAGATCAAAAGTGAAAGCTGGCTTTTAGACTAATCAACTAAGCAAACTTCTGGCAAAATTAAAAGGAAAGACAAAAATTAACAGTATTAGGGACGAAAAAAGGATTATATCTGCAGATATAATAGAGATATAAAAAAATTGTGAGAATACTATGAATAACTTTCTATAAATGTGTCACCAAGACTTGTAGAAGAGCAGATTCATGTATGGGATAGGGATTTAAGTGTTTTTTGGCTATGTTATGTTTGAGATAATCTTTAGATGTTAAGCAAGCCAAATTAGCCTTGCAAATTCTGAGATATGTACAGATTTGGGAGTACTAACTTATATAAATGACGTTAAGAGCAGGTCAGTTTAGAAGCTGTTTAAGACCCGAGATGACAATCTGAACTAAGATAATGGTAGTGGGACAAAAGGAGGAAATAATAATTAGAAGATAGGACTGTACATTTAGATTCATGAAAGTAGGTGACTGTAGGAAGCGAATATCTATCATTTCCTAGCTAAAAGTTAAAATGGTAAGAGTAGGAAATAAGGAGTTTATTACTTCCAACTGAATTTCATAGCATAGTGGATTAGATAAAAAATCTCAGGAGGAAGTACCCTCTGTAGAGAGGTCAATTGAATGAAATTTAGGGAAATGACCTTTACTTCATTGCTTTTTAATTTGGAGAATTTCTGGTTTATTAATCATAGCACCTTAAAAAGCAATTGACACTACAGTTTTAACCCATTTCTTATTTAGGAAAATAAAACAGTTCACTACCAGCGTTAATTTAATTTTACATAAACGTGGTTTTTGAGGCTGCAGCAAATTGACTGGTTTTCAGTGTGAAAATCAAATATAAAACCTGTTTTTGGAGTTATTGCTAAACAGAACTTGTCTTTAATCCTAATGTAACGGAAATGTATACATAAATCGGATTCATCAAATGAATCTTTGGCTAACAACTATTTGAGAACAATGTTAACATCACACGTAGGAATGCTCCTTTTTTTAGGATTTGACGTTTTCGGTAAACGAGAGTTACTATATTTTGTAAATGGAAATACCACTACTAAAAACAGAATCTCATAAATAGATTGATGTCATTTGTTTCCAAAGACTTTTGATACACTAGAGCCATGCGAAAATAATAAAAGCGAGATATTTCATGGCAAACTTTGGGAGTAAGGTTAGGACTGTAATCGTGAGTTATCTAGGGGTAAATGCAGCTGCAAGCGCTGCTGGCAAGTATTCTCTGGGCAAACGGAAAATGGGTTAAAACACAAAATTAGTTATATATTGAGTTGAAGCTAGAATAATGAATAAAGTTTCTTGGCAGAGGTATTACCAATATGAACTGATCTTTAATTATCTGATATACTGTAGATTTTCAAATTGGAATGATAATTGTTTTTTTTCTGGACAACAAGTAATAATTAAGAACATTTGATCTTTGGTAGATTTATAGAGGGAAAATCAATTTTGTTAGGTGCTTATGAGAACATTTACTCTAAGACAGCATGATGTTTTTCCTGGAGGATTCAGTCTTGTTGCCTTGGTGGGGAAGGTAAAATTTAACATTGGTTTCAAGGACAATTTCAGTGTAGGCCACTAGCTTGCTGGTGAGAAACATGCAGAATGCTAGTGTGCAGACTATGGCTGGCTACTCTACATACCTGAGGTGAATAAGCTACTCATATTTTTCTCTCAGATTTTTAAACTTTCAAGAGGAGAACATAATTTTCTTTAAAAATTTATCTTTTTACAGCTTACATTAATCAGAATTTTCTTTTGTCTTTGGCTACAGAAAAAAGGTTGAAAAGTGTTCTTGAGTTCATCTCTTTAGACTCTAAATCCATCTGTCCTCACTTTTACTATCCCTCTCTCTACTAGGCTGGGCTTAGGGGTAAACCTGACCTAGACAGCATTTGGGCCCTTAGCAATTTTGTTTCCTTGCTATGTGATCAATATGCTGGTGATCAGTATGCTTTTATTGTATTATTTGAGATGCATACCATTTTAAATCACAGTTGTAAATATGTTTAGAGAATGCGAAATAATAGTAGAAAACATTGAAAATGATCAGAGCTGTTACTTTAAACTCACATTTTAAAATGTTTTAATTTTTAATTTTATTTGCATTATGTTAAAAGCATATTAAAAAGATAATAGATCAGTTATGCTTTTTCTTTAACAGAGGGTGACAACAATTTATAAAAGTGAAGAATTTTTAAAGAAGGTCACAAAAAGAGAAGGAAAATGCCGAAACCAGTAAGTGTGTTTTATTTTTGCCACTCCTTACTTAGTAAAGTATCAACAGCATTAAGTTCCTTTTGGTACAAGGCAAAGTATTAAAGTAGAGTTATTGGAAAGAAAAGGTATTGTTATTACTGTTATTTGTTTTAGATTAATGTGGCCAGAGGGTTGTATTACATGGGTCAGTGAAGAGGAGGTGTAGGCACATTGTAGTTATTAAAATTCGTGGATTCTTGGGTCAAATTGTCTTAGTTCTTATTTTGGCTCTGCCACTTAATTTGAGTGACTTGTTAGATTAGTTCAGTCTCTCCAATTCTTAATTTCTTCACATATAAAATGGAGATATAGTTACTTATTTAAGGGAATATGGTGAGGATTAGAAGGATTTAGTATACATTCAGTGCTCAGTAAATAATAACTTACTGTTTACAGGAGGAAGTAAAGAGAGGTTTATGCATTATTAATTTTCTCATAATTCTGTCTGATGCTGGTGATGCTAATGCTGATATTATATAGTGTTACATTTTCACCCCTCTTTAATCCCCCCCCCACCCCATTCCACCCCTGACCTATGGATGTTGCCGTTTTCCCCTTAAGAACTGGATCTCTGAAGGCTGGGAGTCTCCTCCCATATGCTCGTGCGTGCACCCGGGGCCTGGCGCACTCAGGGGCCAGGCGCACCTGGGATATGGTCCATGGCTCCACCTGGGGCGCGAACCCTGGACCTTCTGTGTGTAAAACAGATGTGCTAACCACTACACAACGGAGCCACCCCCAGATTTTTTATTTAAGGATATAGGTGTGATCATTTTATTTAGTTTTACAATTTTATAGTACTTGATGAAGATTTATTTTGTCTTAGGATAATTGTTCTTATCTCATCTAGAAAAATTGGGTTTTTTTTTTTTTCAATAATTTTCTTTGGCCAATTATTTAAGAAAATCATTGGTTATAGTTATTGGAATTTTCTGGCATGGATATCACTTTGGAATTACTTTCAAGACTCAGCAGTTAATAAAGTGTACATTGTTGGAAGGAGAGAAAAATAAAAAATAGAAGTCATAATCATCAGAAAGGAAGAAGTAACTTTATCTGTTTGCAGATGACATGATTGTTTATGTAGAAAATCCGTAGGAATCTCCAAAACAGCTATTAGAACTAATAACTGAATTCTTCAAGATTGTTAGATATACAGTTATATTTTTAAAGATCAGTTATCTTTTTTATATACTAGAACCATAGTCATGGATGAGAAGAGTCAATATTGAAAAGATGTCATTTCTCACCCCGAGAGAATTTATTATATTAAGGAATTTAGTGTTAGTGTAATTCCAATATAAATCATAATGGGATATTGACTATGGTTCATAATGAAAAATTTACAACTTATATGAAGCTAAGAGCAAGAACAAAGAGCTAAGAATAGCCAAAATGGTTCTGAAGATGAAGGGAGACTTTCCCTATCAGTTACGAAGACTTATTTAAAGATAGAGTAATTAAGACAAGAAAGTATCGGCAGAATAGGTAAATTGACCAATGCAACATCAATAGAGAGCACAAAATCAGATCCGTACTCATAGATATTTGACAGAGTAGTCTTTGGGGAGCAAATTAACTAATCAGTATACATTGTTTGGATATTTTAAATCCATGTCTTTATTCGTATGGAGATATAAATGATATTGGACTTCTACCTGAAATCATAAGTAAAAATCATTGAAGACAAATTATGAAAAACAAAACTTTAGTAGGGAATAGAAGAATATTTTTGATTCAAGAATTTTTTTTGGAAAGATTTCTTAAATATGGCACAAAAAATGATATCTGTATGTAACCATTGATAAATTCAATAGTAAAATTAAAGGTACTTCATACAGTAGAATGACAAACTACAAACTGGGAATTTTTTTTTGTAACAAATAACTGACAAAGGCTTAGTGTCTAGGATATATAAAGATCTACATAGTAAGAAAAAGGCAAGCAATCCATTTAGAAAAATAAGCAATAGACATGAATAGACGTTTCAAATATGTGGAGACTAAATAGTCAATAACATTGTATTCTGTGTTGCTCTGTAACAAATTACTGGCAAATTTAGTAGCTTAAAACAAAACCCATTTATTATCCCACAGGTTTATATATTAGAAATTTGGAATGATGTGACTGAGTTCTCTGCTCAAGGTCTCACTAGTCTGAAATCAACGTTTAGTTCAGCTGCATTCTCTCATCTGGAGCTTGGGATTCTCTTCCAAGCTCATTCCTTTTATTAGCAAAATTAATTTCTTTGCAAAATGATCCATCCTTTTTTACTGGTGGATGAAGTTCTTATGTTCTAGCTATTAGCTAAGGGTCACTCTTGTCTCCTAAAGGCTGGTGACAGGTCCTTGCCCCATGACCCCTTCAGTTCAGCATTCTGTGTCAAATTCCTCTCTGTACTTTGAATCTCTCTGACTTTTGCAACCAAAGAAAAGGCTTTGCATTTGAAGGATTCATGTGATTAGCTTAGGCCCACCCACATAATCTTCCTATTTTAAGGTCAACTGATTAGTATCCTTAAGTATATCTGCAAAATCCCCTTTGTCATCTAATGTAACATAATCAAGAGAGTAATACCAGATGTTGGAGATCATGGGGACCATCTTATGCATACCACACATAATAAGGCTGAAAATGTTCTCAGCCTCATTGGGAATCAGGGATATGCCCATTAAGGCTATATTGAGATATTTTACATCCATTAGATTGTCAAACATGAAAAAATCTGATAATATCCACTGTTGTTGAAAATATAGATCGGCAGAAATTCTTACTATTAATGAGAGTTTAAGTTGATACAGTCATGTTGGAAGACAATTTAACATTACATAGTAAAGTTGAAGGTATGCATACTTTATGATCCAAGAATTCTTCTGAGTATATACTTCCAGAGAAACTCAGACATGTATGCACATAGGTATAAGAATGTTTATAGCAGTATTAGTCTTAATAGCCAAAAATTGGAAAATTTAATGTCCACTGACAGGAAAATGGGTAAATGAATTATTGTCTAATGTAGATATGGTATAGCAGTAAAAATGAATGAATTGCAGCTACTCACAAAAACAGTAAATCTTAGAAATACAATTGTGAAAAAGTGAACTACAGTGTAATAAAATTTTTGTTTAAGCTTTTTATATCTTAAGTGTATAGTTAACTTTTTATAAAATATATTCATGTAACCATTGCCCACATCAAGAAAGAAGACTTCTGTTAGTAAGTACTACATGATTTCAATATAGTTAAAAATCAAGAAAAAATAAGTATTTTACATATACTTACATTCACGATAGAACTATTCTTTTTTTAAAAAAAAAACAAGGGAATGACAAACACAAAATTCAGGTTTGTGTTTACCTGTGGGGGATTTGGGGCAGGGCAATTCATAAAGAAGAAATACTGGCATATGCAATATTGTCATTTCTAATTAAGTTGGATGGTGGATTTATGGGTAAATGAAAACTTTTTCTTTACTCACAAACTTCTGACACCAAATGGGTGGGTTTTCCACCACCAATCAATTTTCCAGTTACGTATGGATACCAATTGTGTGTCCTGCAATTTAATTCATTCTGACACCAACTACCTGGAGTTTTAGCACAGAACCCCACGGGTTAATAGCTCAGGTCACAAAACGCTCACCCCCCTCCCCCACCCCTAGGCACCAGTCACAAGTAGTGGGTCCCACGGTTATCCATACTCTGTCTAATTTGGCTACAAATTAAGGATTCCCATGATTCTCTCCTCAGTTTCTTTAATTTGTTATAACAACTCACAGAGTTCAGGAATATCCTTTACTTAACTATTACTAGTTAATATAAAGGATACAACTGAAGGATACAGATGAAGAGGAAGCGGATATATAGGGTGAGGTCCAGAAGGGTCCTGAGCATGGGAGCTTCTGTTCTTGTAGAATTTGGGTACACCATCCTTTTTGCATGTAGATGCAGTCACCAACTTGAAAACTCTGAAATCCCTTCCTTTAGGGTTTTAGTGAAAGTTTCATTATGTAAGCGTGATTGATTAAATCACTGGCAATTGATGAACTCAATTCTAGTCTTGCCTCACTGGAGGTTGAGGTGGGTGGCTCTAATCACATGATTGATTTTTCTGGTTACCATCCCCCATTCTGAAGCTACGTGGGGGCTGTTTAGAGTCAACTCATTAGCATAAACTCTGGTATGGAAAAAAGGAGTTTATTATGAATAACAAAAGATGCTCCTCTCACATCTGTCACTCAGGAAGTTCCAAGGATTTTAGGAGGTATGTGCCAGGAACCAGGATATAGACTAAATATGTATTTCTTATATCACAGTAGGTTTTATTTTATGCTTCATTGTTTACATATGTTACATGTATTGTTTTATGTGTATCAGTATTTCCTAATAATTTAAAGAAAGAACAGTCTATAAGATACATTTGATTAGAAAAGGTATGAGACCTATATGTGCAGAGAAGTTGTGGTTGTCAGAATGAGTAAAACATGCAAGGAGAAGCAAGTCTGATTTAGAATTCTAATAGTTGAGTTAAAATTTAAAAAGATTTGTACCACATCATGGTGAATTCTAGGTATAGATGCTATTTGAGCTAAAATTTTGATTAAGGCATGTTAAGTTTTTGGTGAGATAGCCAGCTAGAAAGATATTTATTTACACACAAAAAACTAGAATTTAAAATTGAATCTAATGAAGGGCAATAGATGAATGCTTTTTGAAAAGTGAATACATTTGTAGTATGAATAAAACTGATTTTTGTGTTGAAAGAAATTTGAGATAGTGAATGACATTCAAAGAATTTTGAGTTTAAATACTTGCATTTGATATTCATATGTCGTTAGATAAGTAATGGGAACTCTTTCAGTTTTTATATAAATGAACATATCCCCTAGTATTGTTGCAGGGGCTAAATGAGAATATGGAAAGCTTACTGCCAACTGCTTAGTAAATGTGAAGTATCCAGTAAATGTTTTTAAAAGGGGACTTAATAAGGTCTTTGTCTTTAAAATAGATTTAAGATTTCCTATGATTAAAATCAAACTATCTCACTTTATCTAATAAAGAAACTATTAGGTACAATTATGGAGTTGCTCTTTACTGCCTGCATATTATATCACATTACTTTAGAAATCACATAAAAGTATTTCCTCAGGCCTAATACTTAGTAAGTATATTCTCTTTCCTTATTATCCTTTTTGTTTTTACTACAGATCAATGTAAGAGTAACCACAATGGATGCTGAGCTGGAATTTGCCATCCAGCCCAATACAACTGGCAAACAACTTTTTGACCAGGTATCATTTAACCACAAGAAGTATGCAGCTTTTGACACCATAGTGTGGATGCTATTGTAGCTTCTCTCTCTGTTTTTCTATACCTTTACTGATAATGCAACATTGTATCAGTGGAATTTTTCACACTACTCATTCAGATGTCTTAAATAGCTATAGTGATATTCTTATTCTTTCTCATCCTTAGATTTGGGGGATAGGATTTTTTAAAAATACTAGTAGCGAGAATTTATTTAACATTTGTTATGCAAATCATAGTAATGAGGACTAAAAAGAATTCAAAGATATTCTACTTAGTGGAATAGATGGAGATCCTAGACAGAGGGGTGGCAGGAGCAAAGACACAGGGAGTTAAAAAAGCTGCGAGTAGGCACCTACCAGCAGTTTGGTGTCCTAGGCTCATACTATGCTAGCTTGGGGTTAGAACATGGGTGTCATGCTAAGGAACTTGGATTACTGATCATGACTTTTTTTCTCTTCAGTGCATACTTGAGTCACGTATGGTGCTTTTTTAAAAAAGGCAGTGCTTGGAAACCACATCCAGAAATTCCAATTTAGTTGTCTAGGGCTTACTCTACTATTAGTTTTTTTTTTTTTTTTAATTATTGTTATTTAAGCTCTCAGGCGATGTTATATATAATGTTGTAAGTAATACAGTTTTATTGAGAAAAGGAGGATAAAGGGATTGGTGTCCAGATATCAAGTGATTAAGAAGGTGAATTGACGATTGCAAAGAGGAGAAAAGTGATGTATCTTGGCATGGCATGAGACTTAGAGGAGGATAACTTTTACATAAACTTTTACTTATGAGTAGGAGAGCAGAAGTCTGGTCAGACCAACTTGACCTTAGAGAATGGAGAGAGTTTCTGGCATTACAGCACTAAATCTATTAGATCTCTTGGTTTTATTAGGTGTCATTTTATTACATGCCGATCAAATATAATGAAATAAAATTTAAAAATTTCTGGAAAGTTGTTTCTTTTTTTGACAAAGTATACTTAATTTCCTGATTAGGTAATTAATAATCTCGAAAGCCCAGATAAGGTCTTTTTGGAAGTTGAAAGGCTTTTTGTGTGTGTGTGAGTGAACGGATTTTTAAAATAATTATAAGCAGCTACATGCAACATGTATTTATAGAGATTTAACTTGTGAGCTAATATCTACTTCTATTGATTCTTCTAGGCCTCCTGTTTGTAAATATATAGCCTGTCTTGAATAAAAATGTGAATGGAATTAGCATTTATTGTACTTTGTAGCAAGTCGAAATATTGGTGGTGAGTGAAATGTTTGTGGTAGTCAGAAACTAATCAACAAGTGAGCCTTTTGGTATTTGATACTGAGAAATAAAATATTCATTTATTAAGTAGAATTGCTTTAGTTTGGATACCAGAGGAAATGAAACCTCATTTATTTAGTGCAGTAATATGTAGAGCCACATCTGCCCACAATAGGGTCCCAACTATAGCCATTTGACTTTGGACAAATTATTCTCTGTCTTATTTTTCTCATTTGTACAATTAGGATGATTGTACAATTAGGATGATAACATTACTCCCTTAGAAGGTTGTGAGAATAAATTGAGAATCTATGTAAAGTACATAGAACAGTACTTGATACATACATATATATAACACACGTTTTTTTCATATTATAAATAAAGGTCTAGGTTAAAGAGTATTGTTAACTTATGGTCTCTCTCAATAGTTACTTCTTATAGTCACTGTTCTGTTTCCTGACAGATTCACTTGAGTCAGAATGCAAGGATCTAAAAGTAGGCTTTACTTTGGGTGTAGTGACTATATGGGGTGAGCTAGCAGATAGGTAGTTCCTGGGTCTGGCCAGGAGCAGACGTAGAGATAGGGGTCCTCTCAAATGAGGGTGCATAGCTACATGAGTCCACATGTAGTAAAGCCTCACTTCTGAATATATTAGCTTGAAGCCAGATGCTGTGTGTAGGGGCACTCTAGTTGAGTGCTTGAGGTCCTTTTTTTTGCTCTTTGCTGATTTTCCTTCACTAGCCTCATCTTCCAGCTTCTACCTGTGGGATTAAAGAAGAGATTATTCTTATCTCCAGAGGGAGTGCTTAACATCTGTTAGGATGCAAGAAAAAAATATTAAAATATTTGTTTCTATTTTTATCTTTCCTCTTTCAAATTATTTTAAAAATATGTACTTTATAATGTATTAATGTGATAGCATGTATATAGTTTATAAATACACATATAGTTAGGTGCCCAAGCCTTTTTTTTTTAACTTACATAAATACATGATTGAATTTCCAAGAA
>NW_006440137.1:236237-283993 GCF_000325575.1 Pteropus alecto | reverse complement strand
GGCTATAGGGCCTTTTCAGAAATTTCACAGCTGAGCTCTCTTGTTCTTCCTGGTGTTTGTCGTGATAGTCTAACGTTTATTAAGGTACTGTCCCATGTGCCCACTGTGGCAAATTCCCCCTTTTACTTGGCCAGCATTGTGAATCACACAAAGCCTGGAGGCAAAAGCTGAGGCCAGCTACACTTCTGTCAGTTAGTTGCTCTTGACCTGTGTAAGTTTCCTACCACTGCCAATCTGAGTTGGATTGTTTTCTTTTGCTGTTGGGACAGCCTTTGTTTTGCTGAAGTTAAATTATCCTGTATCTCTTTGTCCATATTAAAGTGTTGGTTGTTTGGCATTGATCGGCTTTTGCATCAGTATGAGTTTTTATGTCCCATATCATACAGAAATTTCTCAGTTTTGTTTTTTTTTTGATGGTAACCTTTCCTAGCACAGCTAAATATTTTTTCCTATTTTTAGTTTTTTGTATGTGTCATTTCAGTGAAGTTTTTCAAGAGGAAAAGTAAACTGAACGGTTCAATTTGCTATCTTGAAACTAAAAGCCTGACATGTTTTTATAGTCTAAAAAAAACAACCAAAAATATTTATCTCTTAAAAACTAATGTTGAATCTTCCTGTAAAACTTTTAAAGTGTTAATAAACTCATACCTCCTGGTTCAGTTCCTTCATTTTATTTTAAATACAGGTTTTTGTTTTGTTTTGCTTCTTTAATATGCTTTTGTTAAAGTGTTGGTGCCATCTTGGGTGTGTGTCCTAGCTCACCACTTAATTTACTCACCACTTAATACTTTTGAGTGCCTACCACAGGCTAATCATTTTTCAAGACAACATAGATATTAAGATAAATAAGGCAGATAATCTCTGTCCTTAGTTTTAAACAGTCAAGGGGAATAGACACACTAATAAAGTTAATTATGAAATGATAGAACAAATGTTCTAAATAGCAGTATACATAAAGTAGTATGGGAATATCAAGGAACAAGTGATTAATTTTATCTAGATAGGAGAGCTTCATTCACAGAATGCATGTTAGTTGAGCTGGCCCTTAAGGGATAAATTATTTAACAGGTAGTAAAGTACAGAAGAAACATTCCAGGCAGAGGAAAAAAGCATGAGCAAAGCATGTTTGTTTTTTTCTCAGTGAGGGAAGAACATAGAATATGTGATGGTGAGTGAAGGCAATCAGTGGGGGCGAAATCACCAACTGGATAACCTGGGGTATGATATTTACATGTCCTCAGAGACTCTAATCACCTATATGATACTGTTTGCCTCGCCTAATCAATAGTGTAGGTGTGGGGGTAAATTGAAACAGGAAAGTGGGATTTTGATAGCTCTGTATCTTATTTCCTACACTGTTATTATCTGTTGGGTTCATAATGGGAGATGAGAAGGAAAAGGAGTTATAAAATAGTGGACCAAATAAGATTGAAATGACACTCTAAAATTTAATATACTGAATCTGAATTTAAGTTTTCAGAAATGTTCTTTTAATTAATATGTTAAATTTAGGAAAGAACTCTAGCAAAGGAATACACCTGTTATACCTATGTAGTTTTGTTTTTTTTTTTTTACAGTATAGCGCCATCTAGTTATAATGTGAATACGAACTAAAATTTACTTTTTTTTTTTTAAGGTGGTGAAAACAGTTGGTTTACGTGAGGTCTGGTTTTTTGGGCTACAGTATGTGGACAGCAAAGGTTATTCTACATGGCTTAAACTAAATAAAAAGGTAAAGTATGCATAATAACGTTCAGCTATAATTAAGTTAACTCTGAAGTTATGATCATCAGTTTGTGCCAGAGAAGCTTGAGGTCTGATTTCAGATCTCCTTTTACAATTATCTCTCTGAATTATTAAAGGTGTCATGTCTTTTAATTCAATAATACACTATCAGCTTATCATCTTAGAAAAAGAAATGTTTATTTTTCCTATTGAAAAAACACAGAACTATTACTAGGTGTAACTTAGTCCTTTGACTTTGATTTAAACCTCTGCAGGATAAGCCTCTCAAGAGAAGTTTCATTCTGGTTATTAGATAGGATCTGTGAGTTATAGATCACATTTGTGAGCATAGAATCTTTTTTCTCATATATATTTTACAGGTTTACAATCTTACACACCTATAATCTTATTTATAGATTTAGATTCTTACTAATGTTTCACATCTTACTTTCTTCCAAAAAGAATGTGGTGTGACTAGGTTCAGTTAATTGTGAACTTAAGATTTTTGTTGATTATAGCTGAAATTACTGTTCCAGGTGACACAGCAAGATGTTAAAAAAGAGAATCCTTTACAGTTCAAATTTAGAGCTAAATTCTTTCCTGAAGATGTTTCCGAGGAATTAATTCAAGAAATAACCCAGAGACTTTTCTTCTTGCAAGTTAAAGAAGCTATCTTAAATGATGAGATATATTGCCCACCAGAAACTGCAGTCCTTTTGGCTTCCTATGCTGTCCAAGCCAAGTATGGAGATTATAACAAAGAGATTCACAAACAAGGCTACCTGGCTAATGATAGACTCCTACCCCAGCGGTAAGTGAAACATGCTTTTATGTTGTTTCTGAAAAGTTTTATTTCAGAAGTTTGTAAATAGATTTTTTAATTTAGATTTTAAGTTGCCAGCTGAATCAGAGAGTATAGTTTTAAAAGTTATGACTCAGTAGCTACGTAGATTTTTATAGTCTGTAATTACCTAAAACTTCTGCCTCTTCTCTTATTTCCACAGATAAACAATAAATGGAGATTTGAGCTTGGGGGAGGATATGACTGGGCTGCTTGGTAAAAATTCTCACACAGGCAGATAGGTGCTTAATAAATGCTTTTGAGAATAATAGATACCAACTTTTGTTTTCTCCATAGAATTAAAATTAATTTTCTAACTTTTTAAAGGGTGTTTTAAACTCAGTTTTTCAGACTGCTAGTCTAGTGCTCTGTTTTTATCTGCAGTATACTGCTGCCTCTGTAAGTTATTTTAAAATAGCATGGCATAAGAAAAATTAATAAGAGACCTAGATTTTTGAATACCGATTCTACCCTTAGCTAGTTTTGTGACCTTCGGTGCATAACCTAAAATCTCTGAGCCTCCTTACCTGAATCTGCAGAAGGGGATAATAATTCTGCTGTGCCTACCATACAGTGTATGATTACTGTTCATGAACTGCATGGTTTATAGTTTTAACTGTAAAATGTAAAACAAGCGTGTGTTGGTAGTATTACTTCTGAAATTTAGAAAGCATAGCATCAAATATTACTTGCAAATACTTGAAGTCTCAATAATAGCACACATGTCCCTGATATTAGACTGTACATGGAGACCTTTCTTTTAGAACCTGGAGAGAAATTGTTACTGTTCTTAGTCCAAATTCCCAAATTTGAAAAGTTCTATTTAAAGGCAAACTATATTTTTAACCTAAAATTTAGTTGTGCACTACTTCCTCATAGTATTTAAGCTCTTAGATATAATTTCTTTTTCATAAGTACTAAATATTAATAAAGACTAAACTATTTCATGTCCACTGTTATTAATTTCCTTTGATTATAGGCATTAACATTTATTTTCAGTTAACTGTATTCTGTGGGCATATGCTTTATAAGATACCATTACATGCAGTAGCTTTAGTATTTAATTATTAAATGTCGCGCTGTTCTCTGCCCTTTAATATTGCAATAATAGTTATCTTAGAAGGTTAAATAATACATGTTGTTCATCAAAAAATCAGACTATGAGATACTTGCTAACCTGTATGTTTGGTTTTGATTATATTCCAACCCCAAATTCTTTGTCTCAGATTTTTTTAAGCACTGAATTAAGTAATTGATTATTGGCATTGTAGAAATTCCTTTCAGATAAGGATTTGTTTTTATTTTTAGTTAAGGTATAATTTATATATAGTAAAATGCACAGCAGATTAAGTTTTAAGTCAGTACATGAGTTAAATATTATGCCTGATCAAAATTATCTTTAAAAATTTCTCAATTGTTTATAAAAAAACAATTTTATCTCAAAAAATATAACATAGATATATTTCAGTGTTAAATCAGATTGATATTTGGTTAAGCACCAGATAATGTCACTGGTGTACATTTAATAGTCATGTGATTTTAAAAAATATTTTGAACACTGGACTCACACTTAAGCCCAAATAATATCTTTATTTTAAATGCATGTATCAGGATAGGGGGAGGTGGACAGAGGAGAAATTTAAAGGATTTCTTCAATTAAAAAGAAATAATAATAAAAATAAATAAATAAATGCAAGTGTGCTGTAACCCACTCTATTTAAGAAGGAAGATAGCACATGCTCTTTAAGATTTAGTCTTCAGCATTGAAGGTCCAGACTTGTTATTCAAGTTGATAGTGTCTGGAGGACTAATTCAAGGTACCTAGACTTAAAAGAGACTTATAATGTCAGAATACTGAGTTTTTGGTTTATAATGAAGAAAATACTTTCACAATGATTGACTTATTTCATTTATGGTATTTAGCACAGTTTTTCTCACTATCTAAATGCCTGAGGAGAAAATTAGTAATCAGAAGGTTATTTGGTGATCCTAAATCAGACACTGTAATTTGATGATGGATGCTTACAATTCTTGAACTGAGAAACCTGGATAAGCAATCTGTTTTCCCACAGTAGAGTTTAGTTCTCTGGTGATATAATCAGCTCTACGAGATAATATCTCTTTCCTTTTAAAAGAACTTGAGATACATAAATTTTTATATGCCAGGTTTCTGACTTGGCATCTAGGTGGTGGTAATATCTTTTTGCCAAGATGTAGGGGGAAGGAATACATTTTGCAAGAGGAAGATTTCAGTTTTGAACCTCTCGAGTTTGAAAAATCTACAGTATAACCAAGAGAAAGCTAGTACCCATTTGTAGATGTGGGTTCAGGTCTTGGAGAGCAGTTTGAACTCTAGATACAGTTTAGGGAGTAATTAGCAAATAGATGATAATTAACCCATGGGAATGAGAGAAGTGGACCTCGAAAGAATGAGAAAAAGGCCTAGGAGAGACCTCACTGGAACTTAACTTTTAAGTTCAAAGGAAGAGGTTCCTGTAAAGTATATCGAGGTTAAAAAAAAAATGGCCTAAGATTCAAGAATAATACCAGGAGAACGTTACATCATGGAAGCCAAGGTAAAAGAATGTTTTAAGGAGAAACTGGTCAGTAGTGTCAAATAGTACAAATAGGTTGAGTGTGAGGAGAACTAATGTGTCTTTTGAGTTTAACAAAGGAGATTGGTAGTGACGATAGAAAGAGCAACTTAAGTAGAGTGTCAGGGACTGAAGCCAGAATGTGGTGGACTGGGGACAGTGGATGTGAGGTATGGAAATGAAGGGTAGTGAATATGGACAGTTCTTGAAAGAAGTTTGCTGTTAAAAAGAAAGATAAAACTAGGAGTAGGGAAGCATGGATTTATAGACATGTTCTGTAAAAGATGGGAAAGAATTATTTATTTTAATTCCTTTATTCACTCTACAAATTTTTGAGTATTCTTCAGTGCTGGCACTGGGCATATAGTGGTGAGCAACATGGATGTGGTCTTTGCCTTCTGTAACATAAATAAGTATTGATGATAATATATGTAGGCAGGGGACAATAAATATGTCCCTTGTCATAAATGATGGAATAAAGATCCTGAGAAATTGGAGGGAGAAGTCATTTAAAGGCCCAGATAGACATGCTTAACGTCAAGTTGGACAGATTGGCCTTAGGCATGAAGAAGGGCTCCTGTGTTCTGGACAGAAGAAAGAGAGGAAGTTTTAGATACCAGCAAATCAGTTATGCAGATTAATAATACAAGTGCATTATGCAAAATGCAAACAAATGAGATTTGAAATGGAAGATATAAAAAGCTATAACATAAATCTTAGTGGCATCCAATTTAAGAAATCCATACCTTTAGATTTAGTTAACATTCTGATAACAGCAATTGATTCAACTAATTGTGCCCTCAGGGCTGATTGTATTCCTTTTGGTAAGCACAGAGGCCAGACAGCAAGAGAAAGAGTATAAAGACAAGAAAAATGTGGAAACTTAAGTGTTTCTTAAGGTAAACTCTTCTCCCCAAAAGCAAGAGCTTAATAGAGAAAGGAGCAGTTCGTAGTAAGAACATAATGGTTTGAGATCCCATCAAAGAATCCACTCAATAGTGAGTAACTTATCTCAGGGAAGATTGCATCCTATTATTCCTTTATACTGCCAAGAAATCTCTGGGTTTCATGTAAAAATCTTGTATAGCAAAATAATATTTTCACATCACAGCTTTTGCTATCAGTAAAGTAGGATCAGAGGATTCACGAATAAAGAAAGATAAATAATTATCATTATATGACCCAAAGAGAATAGAAATACATACTCTATAGTTTACATAGTAAGTAAATTATATGCATGGTGGATTTGCTGATTTGGTGTTAAAATATTAGTAGAAAATAATTCATGTTTGCTTACATTTACTTGCATAAGTGACACTGGAAGGATACAAAAGAAACTAATGTTATTTGGAGGGCATGGGGTAGTAAGAAAAAGTATGACTTCACTTGTATACTTTAATACAAAGTATTACCTATAGAAAATAACAATTAAATTTTGCAGGAAAGAAAGTAAATAGAGTAAAAGAATTAGGGCCCAAGAATTCTGATTTTCTGTTTTCTAATTTTTCTAATAATGAGAAAATAATTTTTCTTTTTTGTCCAATATTTTATTCATTTGAAACATTTGAATTATCATAAACTATCTGTATAATAACTTTTTAAAATGTGTTCTTTAAAATAATTTCAGGATCCTAGAAACTTGTTATTTTGAGATAATTATAGGTTCTACATACAGTTGTAAAAACTGAGATTATATTTTAATATTAATATACAAGATGTTATCATTGATAAAGCCCACCTACCTTATTCAAATTTCATCAGTTTTATATGCAGTGATTTGTGCGTATTTATTAGTTCTGTACAATTTTATCATGTATAGATGTGTATGACAGCTATCACTGTCAAGGTGTGATTATAGACGTTTGAAAGAATATTGATTTTCAATCATAGAGGCTTTTTCATAGATTTTTTTTTCCTTGTAGTGTTTTAGAACAACACAAACTGACAAAAGAACAGTGGGAAGAAAGAATACAGAACTGGCATGAAGAACATAGAGGAATGCTAAGGTATTCGGATGGCTATTTTCTTAGTGTTTTTCCTCGAATTAAAGTGTTTTTATTTCAAAACACTTATTACTATATCATATTATTCCCAAAAGATCATGACTTATATGAATAAATATAAAGCACTAAATTTTAATCCAAAGTATTTTTGTAGTTTGTTTGGTATTAGATACTCTTAAATATATTATAATAAGCTTATTTCAACAGGGAAGATTCTATGATGGAATACCTGAAGATTGCACAAGATCTAGAAATGTATGGAGTCAACTATTTTGAAATAAAAAATAAGAAAGGAACTGAATTGTGGCTAGGTGTTGATGCTTTGGGTCTGAATATTTATGAGCATGATGACAAGTAAGTAAATAGTGAACTATTCATCAATCAGTGATTTATATGGCTTTAATCTTGTGTTCTAAAAAAGTTCTTTTTTGTCTTGATTAGCCTTACTGCTTTATTTTCCCCTCAAATGAAAAGATTAGTTAATGCCACATAGGCTTTTAAATATATTTTCATTTTCTGAACATCTTGGAGTTTCAGAGTTTTACGTCTCAGTATATTTTTCAAATGGGAGGATTCACTTTTATTTAAAGTGTGCATTTTGATCTGATTTCTTGTGACTTATGTCTAGCAACTTAAAATTTGTACTTTCAGTAGGTGAAAAGTAATTCTTTAAATGTTATGCCTAGAATACAGGTTGAAATTGAAATTAATGTATATAAAAAAATCAGCAATGAGACAATGAAGTTAATTGATAGATGATTTATTGTTTCATTTTTTTGAACATTTCTTATAGGAATTGTTTTGATATTTTTGGACATTAATAAAGTAGAATATCCTTGTGTTAGCATAGTATAATTTTATTTTGAAATTGACTAAGTATTAATATTTATATTAACATAAAATACACCAGGTATAGCATTTTTCAGGAACGATAGCTACAATTGCTTTATACCTTTCTTTAATTTATTTACCATTTTACATAAGCATCCAAGTCTGTGCCAGTAACACGTTATCCTAAGGCAACGGTCCCCAACCTTTTTGGCACCAACCTTTTCTGCTATGAGAATCTAATGCCTGATCT
The DNA here is from genome assembly GCF_000325575.1 of Pteropus alecto. Taxonomy (NCBI): domain Eukaryota; kingdom Metazoa; phylum Chordata; class Mammalia; order Chiroptera; family Pteropodidae; genus Pteropus; species Pteropus alecto. The sequence continues at coordinate 275,749 of NW_006440137.1, read as the reverse complement.
GAGGTGGAGCTGAGGTGGTGATATGTTCTTTCATTATATTGAATTAGTTTTCTGTTTGAGAACTCATAGATACAGAGCAGATAAACACGGACTATGAAAGAGTGGGGTGGTTAGCTCAGGTGGGAGGGACTGGGATTGGGGGTTGTTCTTATCTGTAATGGTCCAATTTCTTTATAAAGAGAATATATTCACCTATTGCCTATATTCCTCATAATTTTTTAAAAATCAGAATGAGGTGCAACTTTAAAAAATTAGTTAAGTTCTTTTACTGGCTTTGCTACTGTTTACCTTTGCGACCCTGGTCAGGTTATTAACTTGAAAATACATGTAAGCCAGGCTCACCTCACAAGATTGTTTTGAGAATAATATGAGAAAATTGCTTTAGGATTTTTCAAAGTAGCATGTAAATATAGTATAATATTACATTAAAAATTCTGTCAACAGTATGTTATGCGTTATATTACACTTTGAAAATCTGGAACTCTGGTCATTCAGATAAATTGGCCCCGTTTAAGTAGGTAATTTGACTTGTTTTGGTGGCCATTAGAGGGCAGTATAATGCCCGCATATGGAGTAAAGGTTTTTTTTTTTTTTGGTAGGAAAAATTCTTTGCTGTGCTGCGGTTCCTAGGCTGCTTAAGAATTAGAAGGACTATAAATAGGTAGAGACTCATACTCCATTATCAGAACACTGACTAAAAGATGCCTTTTGGCCAACATAGGTGTCACAGTTATTTCATATTCTTGTTATTGGTTAGCAGTGACACATTTGATGAGTAGTCTGAAACAGTAAAATTACTTGTTCCCATTACTCGTTCCAATCAGATTGCCTAAATCTCTGTGTGTAGGGTGGTAAATGGGGCAACTGTTGTATAGTCATAGAGTTAGAATTCAGCTCTACCGTTTATCCAAACATTTGTGTATATGAGTGTTTAAATATTTTTTATTGGGTTACAAGTCACATACCATAGAATTATTTTAATGTGTACTGAAAATTTAGTGTTTTCAGTATATTCACAAATACCCTCACACTGAAAATTAAACAGAGGAAGGAATTTTTTTATATTAGCAATTTATGTCCATAATTCATGTGAAAAGCTATAAAGTCTTTTTTATCCCCTCTCTTCTAAAACATTTAAATATAATAATTGCAAACTCCAAGAGACTCAGTTCTATACTCTAGAACTACATAGTTTTTTTCTAGATAATTTTAGGAAAATCAAGGTTCATACACATTTACAAAATCTTTGGATAGTTATTCTTTGTTTTTTTGTGTGTGTGTGTGATTTAATTGATCAGATTTCCCCTTAAAAGATAATATCAACAATATGTTATAAGTTAATATATTTTGAAAATCTGGAACTCTTAAGACCAGTCATTCAACTAAATTGGCCCCAAAAAATTCATAGGAGTTTTGTCTGTTGTTTCTGCTTTTAACTGAAGGGATGCTCTCATGTTTTTAAGGTTAACTCCTAAAATTGGTTTTCCCTGGAGTGAAATCAGGAATATTTCATTTAATGATAAAAAATTTGTTATAAAGCCAATCGACAAAAAGGCACCTGTAAGTAAAATTCTTTCATATGTTTTATGTATTATCTTTAAATTTCTGCCTCTGCTATGATATTACTTGAAGAATGGCATTGTTCATTTATGGAATTCCTCCCAAGGAACATTCTTTTTCCACAGTTTAACTTTTTTCATGATGAGATAATGTTATTAAAAACACAAGATTTTCATCTTTTTTTGCAACATACAATATTATTTTTATTTTAACTGAGATTCAACTATAAGATATTAGGTGGTTGAAAACAATCACCATTTCTAAGAAGCAATTAAAAAAAGCTTGTTTCTTTGTGGCTGGAATGTAGCAGAGGTAGCCCTATTCTACATTATTCTGTTTATAGTTTGTATTATAAACTTTGTATTTTTGTAACTCAGAGCCTTAAACTTAAGAAATCTTTATTTAAATAGTTTCTTTAATTTCTCTAGTGTCAGGTATACTCTGATATTCTGTCAGTTATTGAAAAGACAAAAAGGATAGAAGAACATTTCTAGGTTAAAAAACTTGACAGCCCTGAACAAAGACCAGTTTTGAGATAACTATGGCAAAATGTAAACAAAATAACCCTCTGTGGTGAAGGAACAGATGTTCATAGTTACTTTGGAGAAGAAAAAATAATAAATGACATCTAACGTATTGAGAGGATAAGATTAGTCTCTACAAAACTGGTGGAGACTGAAAAGATGAGGAACCAATTTTGCGAAAGTATGGCATTACTCACTAGGAGTTAGGAAATTTATGATTTCTAAACTATATGTAATGTGACATTAGGGTTCATACCACATATTGAAATATAGTACAGATTATTGTGAGAGACTATCCTTCAGGACAATTTTAAATTCAGACTACTTTACATTTAGGATTTTGTTTTTTATGCACCTCGTCTGAGAATCAATAAGCGGATTTTGGCCTTGTGTATGGGAAACCACGAACTATACATGCGAAGAAGGAAGCCTGATACTATTGAAGTACAACAGATGAAGGCGCAGGCTAGGGAGGAGAAACATCAGAAGCAGTTGGAAAGGTATGGAAATGTATAGCCTTTCATTCTTGATTGATAGCAGTAGCCTGTCTAAAACTTAAGAATGCTCAATTTTTTAACATGCAGAATTTACATTTTACATTATTTTTATTGTATCATAATTGAATGACAGCATATCACTATGTTCTTTTAAAATGCGTATGTATAATTTTCAATTAGAAATCTTTGACAGATAGTTCTGAGAAAATAGCTTTTCATGATTTCATAGATGTGCTTTTCTTTTATCATGCTTGCTTTTCACTGACAGACATTGGTTTAGTTATAGTTGTTTGAAATTTTCAAGATTATTTTGCTTACAATTTAAATTCCTTAATTTTTCAGGGTAAGAATGTGCTGCATGTTTTTGAAACAATGTCATTGACATTGTAGAACTCAAGTGAGAAGTCACCAGTACTCCCTGCTGACAGCGCTGATCTTTTTAACCATGATTCGCTTAGACTTTTTGGGGAAAAAACTTAAATATGTTAAATTCAGAGTTTTCGAAATGAAAAGATATTGAATAAAGTCTTTGTTGACCCTTGAAACAGATTACTGGGTCTACAACAAAATTTTCAAATCTGACTCTAGATTAGTTTATGCTTTATGCTTTATTTGAAAAAATCTAGACACCATACTAAAGTTAACCTTTATTTAGAGGAAGTCTTTGTAGAATACAGGATAATCTAAGAAATAGAGTAGGTCCTAAAGAAAACAAAATTGAGGAGCCCTAAACATATAAATTTATATATTTCAAACATATTGGCAATTACGTGAATTGAATCTAACAGTTAGCCTCTGCTAGATAGAATTTTGCTACCTATATACTCTTAGTGTTTGTGTTGAATGATGTAATTTTTTCTTCGATAGTCTGTGTAATTCAATTATTCTATTCAGATTGTTCCTCTCAACTTATCTTCCTTTTTATATAGGCTTGAAACTTTCCAGTATTTCTGACCCACCATTAAAGATACTAAATTGGATCGTTACTTTGGTTTCTCATTTTTTATTGCTCTGATGTGGCCTAGGATCTAGCTTAATAGTTCTTTATTGAGCCTTACTTTTCTGTATATTCTTGATCCATCATAGCCTTTCCCCCTGCTTCTCCCCTTCCTTCCATCTCGTCACTTTTTCTCCCTTCCCTTCCCTCCCCTCCCTTGTCTCCTATCATGAGTTAAATAAGAAATTACAGTCATTCCTTGGTATCCATGGGGGATTTGTTCCAGGTCCCTCATGGATAACCAAATCTCTTATATAAAATGGTGTAGTATTTGCATATAACAACCTATGCATATCCTCCTCTGTATTTTAAATCATCTCGAAATTACAATACCTAATACAATGTAAAAGCTCTAGTAGTAGTTGTACCGTTTAGGGAATAATGACGAACATCTGTACATGTTCAGTACAGACACAGCCATTATAGGCTTAACTGCATAGTACATATCAGCAACAATGTAACATTTTTTTTTTTTCCCAAATATGTTTGATGTATGATTGATTGAATCCACTAATGAGGAACTTGGGGATACAGAGGACCAACTGTATTATCTCATACTCATCACTCCATAATGTGTCCTAACTGTTCTGCTGGTCTATAATGTTGATGTTATTTATATTCTTAAGTTAAATATATTTGTCTATTTGTCCTTCTCACACAGAGAGGAGTGCTATATGGCTTCTAGTATATGTAGTATGATTAATAAGACCATTTGGTAATGGTGCTATATATTTTAATTACTCTAAGGCCTAGGTGAAAGTGGAAGACTTTTAAGTTTCTTTTTTTCATACAATAACAATTCTGTAGTTCCTGTCTTGGATGAATTTTATAGCCTTTCATTAGCAAGCATTTATTGACTACCTTGTGCATATGAATTCAGTAACTGTTTAATTCATTTTAATATCTAGAGGATGTGTTATATTAGTCTAGCCACCTAGGGATTTGGCAGGTCTTTCAGGAAAAAAAAAGTCTTCATTTATTCTCTGCTTTACATGTCAGAGAGAGAGGAATGACAGTTGTTTATGTGGAAACAGCTTTGGTCAAGCCCATTGGCAGAGTTGCCAACAGACGTACTTGGGGGAATGCTCAGAGGTGTGCTGTCTGAGCTGCTGGACTCTGGGGCAAGAACAGTAGTTGGGAAGGGGCAATAAGAAAGCCTCTTTCCAAACTATAATACCTTAGTATACGTGACGATGGTCTTTCCCCATAACTCTCATAGCTTTGGGTTTTTCGCAATGAAAATGTTATATACCATGGGTTGTTGATGTCTGTCATCTGTGCTCTGAAGTTATTTGCATCCAAAATTGAACAGTGATTTATTCTGTATTTCTGAACATTTTTTGTATGGCTAAAATGATTACCAAATTTAAAAACAGAACCTTGAGTTTACAATTTCTTGTCAGATAACCCACATGCCAGTCGTTGGTTAGCTATGTGATATTCTATGTCATGGCTGGCTGCCTGTATCACTAGGGCACAGCTGGAATTATATAAAGAATACAGGCTTTGGAACTAGATAAATCTTCTAACACTTGTTGAACAAAACTTCTAAACCACTGTTCTCTTACCTTTAATATGAAAATAATAGTCCTACTTTCAAGTGTTTTTGTGAGAAATAATGACATTGATATACAAACGTTTAGCAGTGTACCTGGTACTTAATAAATAGCTATTATAATAGTTCTTAATATATAGTTTGAATAAAAGTTGAATATAAAGTTTTTAATCTTCACTTAAGAAAAATGGAATTTGGCCCATCTGATAGTCTTTAAAAAGTAAGGTATTCTAAAATATTTTTTGCATGTCAGTACAGAGAATTGATAGTTGGTTAATATGTTATTTATGTTCTTGAAATAGAACTTGGTCAAATGAGTGTTTTCAAACCCAAACTCTAAATAAAAATATTTATATCTATGGTTTAGGGTTATCATTATACAAGAGGCTTCATGGGGGAAAGTGAGACTTTACTAAGGCTTGAAAGTTAGAAATAGGCTTGAGAGTTAGAGAGGGGAATATATTTTCAGAAAAGGAAGCCAGCAAAAGCAAAAGTGTAGAAATAAGAATATGCACAGCATGCCTAAGGGCCAGTGAATAGACCAGATTGGTCTCCCAGTTGAACAGTGTTTAGGGAAGAAGCAAGCTCTTCCAGTATCATAAAGGAGACGAGACAGGCCTGTAAAAACTCAGTATCACTAAGGAATGTGGAGAGCCAAAGGCATTTGTATTCATTGAATGGAGTATTAGGTGGCAATGGCTGTAGTTGGGAGAATTCTTATAAGATGTGAGACTCAAGGTTTGTAAGAGTTCAGCAGAGTAAACTTTGTTAAATGTTTTAAATATTATAATCAATTTAAACATCTGCTGTTACATTTATTGTTTTTCAGTATGAAGACTAAATCCCTTCCTCCCACCTGCTTGTGGCCAGATTATCTTCAGTCTTTTTTCCTATTTCCCTTTCCTCTTACCTCCATCCTTGAGGAAGAAGAAATGAAACATCAATAGGGAAAAACTAAATAAAACCAGCACCCATGTCCAGAAGGGGCCGTACATGTGCCAGAGCTAGACCTGCAAGGTTCTGGGTTCATGGAGTATTATTGTAGCCTTTAGGTCTGGAGATCTGGTTTGTGGTGTGAATCTCAGAGGGAATTATCTGTCTCTGGGAACTATGGCAGCAGTGGATGTGATTAAGCAAAGGCTGGGAGGCTGACCAACATCCTAGGGTAGCAGGCAGCCTGATATGAATACAGAGTAGCTCTTGGCCATATTAGCAGTTATTTGAAAGGTACTGTGCTTTTGCTCTCAGAGACTGTGTTTACAGCTTTCTAAAGAATACAGAAAGTGCAGCAGCCTCTGTGGGGTCCACTAGGCCCTTCTTTTACTCAAAGAAATTGAGAAACTCAAACGTTTGTTTAAGCCTCTATCACTCATGTCTTCTAGAGGGGTGAGGCTCCCAAATTCTTAAATCTCTTTGCCTGTACATACTTGTATATACTTTATAGATTGAAATAGGATAGGAAGTAAAAAAGACAATTGTGCTATAGAAGGAGGCCAAGTCGGGGGTAGAAAATTGGTTGTTGACTCTCCTAGCTGTTGAGAATGTACCTCGTGGGGACTTGAGGACAGAGATAGAGTTCCCCTCCAGTGGGTGAGCTCTAAGACCTAGAGTCTTAAATCCTTTGAAGTTCATTAAAACCAGTTGGGGAGGTGTGGTGACCCGTAAACCTCATGTTTTGGTTTGATGCACTGGGAGGTCACCATCAGTTATCTGTCTTATCTTTTGCTGACTCATTACAACTCTACCTGTTTGCCCCAAAGCTGGATTCTTTTTCAGTGTTGGGGGCAGATAGGTACCTAGGAGCTGCAGGAATTTTTAAATTTGGGTCTTATAAAGTAAGGAAAAAGAACTTTGATGAAACTTTGCTAAGTTCATCAGAGACTAGAAGATGAGAAACTACATGGATTTGTGCTTGACATTCACAATTGGCACCAGGTGGCAGTGATGGATTTTGAGGGACATTTAGACATATTCAGATAAGTTTCAGAGATGAAAATACAATGAATTTTTTTAAAGCCATTCCCATTAAAGTAGTGGGAATATTTAATGTTGATTAAACTTATTATGTAGATATTATCTGATAATAGTGTCTCATCTCACTCTTATTTAACCTTATATTTCTGGCCCTCAACATAGAGTCAGACCTACGGTAGGCACTTGGTAGATGTTTGACAAATGAATTTGGCTGTATGTTAAAGGAATAGTTTCAGGCCCATGGCAGATGCAGCTAAATGATGGAGGCAGTCTTTCCCACAGAGTTCTTGTGATGATCTTTTTAAACAGCATTAAATACCTGCTATCATTCTAATGGAATTGTCAAAGGAGATAAAAATGATTGTCATCTTGTATCTGAGCATAAATTGGTACTACCTTAGAATTTAACTTGTATTAATTTATTGTTAATGATTGAAAATTGTTGCCCTGCCAGGTTATTTTACTATTTAAAATAAAAGAGCCTTGTGTGCTACCTTCAGGTTTTTGTTATTACCCCCAGTGGAAGGCCTCTTGCTAATCTAAAGAAGTCATTTTCTTGGGTGTGGCAACTGTGCAGTTAAATCCTTTTGTGCTGACCTATGATATATTGTCAAAGTTCATTGAGCATGCAAGTGATAAATCTAATTTTTTTTTCCACATAAGTCTACATTAAAAACATGTTTTGCACATAGATGTATTTGACAGTTTTACTTTCCTAGCAGTATTGAAAATTTGTCCTTTGAGAATCTTCCTAAAATGGTTCAGTTTTTAGTTTTTTTAAAAATAGTCATTGACTATATTTATTGTGACCCTATAAGAAACACATATTATAATACAGTATATGTGTATATAACAGGGTAGTCCTGTATTTTTAACTATATGATTTTTTTAACACAACTGAATATAATGAAGACTTAAAATATGCTGTAGTTTTTTCTTAGTTGATTCACAGTACTTAGGTTTCATGTGAATATTTCTAGTTATTAATTTGTAACAAAGCAATTGCAATTTCTTTTAAGGGCACAATTAGAGAATGAAAAGAAGAAAAGAGAAATAGCAGAAAAGGAAAAGGAAAGAATAGAACGTGAAAAGGAAGAGCTAATGGAACGTTTAAGGCAAATTGAAGAACAAACAATGAAAGCCCAAAAAGGTACAAGTTTTTTTGACACTGGATTCAAAATTATTGTTCTGTTGTCAGACAATAGTATTTCCTTACTACTATTAAACTGTATTTGTTTTATAAAGAGTAATTACATTTAATTACCAAATTAAACTTAGTTGATTACTTCATGAACATGGGTAAGGCACATTCAACTATACAGTGCTCATGTAGTCTTTCTTTCTCTTTCATATACTTACGTATTTTCATGTTTATTATATGTCGTAAATAACTATATCTATTAATTTATTCCTCTTGTTCAGGGTTCCATAAATAAGAATACATTTTCAATACTTTCTGGCATTTAAACAAAAGCATTTATGCAGTGCTTTATGGATATATAAATACTTTAAAGCATCTAAGTAATGTAAGGCATTTTAAGCTTTTCTGACTGTATAAACTCTTTTGGAACTCAATATCTAAATTTGATTTCAGTATATTAAAAAATTCACAACACATGGAAGTGTGTGAAGAACCTATTTTGTAGGCTGTACGTAACCAAAATACTACAATGTATGGAAATGATACATTGGATTTAGAGAGCATGGTTTATATTAAGTAACTCTAGGATATACTACTTTCAAACAGTGAATAGTGAGAACAAAAGAAAAAAAATATTGAGCAAAATAAGATGTTTTCCTCCTTTCTAAGCAGAAAGATCTTGTGGCAACATGAAATTTACACTATTTATAAAACTAGAATTAATACCTTTTTTCCTGACAAATTAGTAGAACCAGCCATTAGTTCTGTTGGAAATAGAATAAGATTATTATTCTGTTTAACATTTACTAAATCTTATTTAAGGTATAAAAATAACTTTAAGGTTTATCTCTATTCCATACACCAGCCTGCTATGGTTGGGAGATGCCCTTGAGCAGTGAGTAGAATCATTTGCAAATGAATATCTAGAATCACAGAGATTGCTGTAAATTCATAAACTGGTTGATTATTCCAGTTCCTAGAGGACTGGAAATAATTCTATAGGATTAAATAGAAAAAAACCTAGGTTTTATTCTGACGCATTATAAGTCTCACTTCTCAGAGCTAGAAAAGACCTAGAAACTATTTAGTTCAAAGTCCAGAGGTAGCAAAGAGATTTGTTCACAGGCCACAGCACAAGGGCATAATTTGTTTCTTGAATTCCAGCTTGATGCTGTTTCTCCCATTCTAGGTGCCTTTCATTAATTAGACATTCATGAAGTGCCTATTCTATGCTGCACTTTAGGAATACAAATATATAGCATGCATGAGAGTGAAGTTTGGTTGGCAGAAATAAGATATACACATAAAAATATTAATAAAGTGAGGTAATGTGTACTAAATACCATGGGAAGAGTAAAAACAATACTTTTAGAGGAAGAGTAATATAAAATAAATCCCTGAAATGTACTAAAGTGTGTTAAAAAATAAAGTTTAAAGAAATTATGATACTAGTCTGATTAAAGAAAGATTGATAGCACTTTTTCACTTACGTAATACCTTTTCTGAGAGAACAGCTACTTATTAAACCTTTCAATCTCATTTATTTAGGATGTATAATAAAAATATTAGTGATTTACACACAGAAAACTACTCCAGTAAGAAGCACTAAAGAATATAAGGAAGATAGAACATAAGAAAGAATATAGAGCATCCCTATCAAGACAATTTCATATCAGTCATCTTAAGGCAAAGGACATCCAATTGTTTTTTGTTTTTTGTTTTTCTTTCTTTAATAATAAAGCTTTCCCAGGCATCCTAAAATCTGCATGATTGTCTTGTAATTAATGCTACATTCTCATTCAAATGCAGTAACTCTGGCCATATCTAAGTCATATTTAGTAGATAAACCTGTAATTTTTTGTTTGAGAAGAAACTTCTATACTTCATTAATGTCATTCTTAAATAAAAATTTTTTTATTCAAGTAATTATTTGAAATGAATCACAAATCATTAAATAGAACCATTCTACTATTGTACATTTTTCTAATTCATCATTGTTAAATTATTTATCTTTATCATTTTTAACCATCTACAAGGTGTATCGATTACTATATTTGAGATATAATACAATCAGACTTGCATTCAGTTACTGTTTGAATAATTAACAAAGCGAATTTCTACCTTCAAAAAGACTAACCACAGGGAAGAGTTGGGGTTTAGTGATTTCCTTCTGGATATTTACTAGACACCTAGTGGGTAAGAACACCTAGGCACTGTTCTTAAAAGATAGTGAAAATTGTTTGTTGTAGTCTTAAGTGCAATGAGGGAAGTAAGTATGTTGATGTGATAAAAGAAGTTGTGAGTAGGAGAGGGTTGCCCCTTTAGGTGTACATTGTTTATAGTTAGTACTAAAGCTTTAATTGTCATTAACTTAGAATATGACCATAAGCAAGCCATTTTAACCTCGATTTCCTTTCGTTCATATTTCTGCAATGGAAGTAAAGAATCCCTTAGTTTTCTGAGATTTTTCAAAATTTATAGTAATATTAAAAATTATTTTTCTTTGAAGTATAGTACAGATACAGTGATGTGCATACCTCTTAGGTGTAAGGGTCTATGAATTTTTACAAAGCACCTAATAGCTTTGTTGAGATATAATTCGCATACTGCACAATTAACCATTTAAAATGTGCAATTCAGTGGTTTTTAGTATATTCTTAGAGCTGTGTAACCATCAACACAATTTTAAAACAATTTCATCACCCCAAAAGGAAATCCCATACCCTTTATCTGTCACTCCCATTTCTTTCCAATCTCTCCCCGCTGGCTCAAGCAACTACTAATCTATGTTCTCTCTTTATGGACTCACTCATTCTATATATTTCATTTTAATGGACTCATGCAAATGTGGTCTTTTGTGACTTTCTTTCACTGAGCATAGTGTTTTCAAGGTTCATCCATGTTGTAGCATGTATCAAGTACATTCTTTTTTGTTGCTGAGTAATATTTCATTCTGTGGATATACTACATTTTATTTATTCATCAGTTTTGGACATTTGGGTTTCTACTATTTTGCTGCTGTGGCTATGCTGATATGAACATTTGTGTGCTAATTGTTGTGTATTCATATGTATTCATTTCTTTTGGGTGTAAACCTGGCAGTGGAATTGCTGGGTCATGTAGTAACTTTGTTTAACTTTTTGAGGAACTACCAAACTGGTTTCTAAACCCACTGTGCCATTTTATGTTCCCACTAGTAGTGTGTGATTTCTCCACTCCTCACAATACTTGTTAATGTTTGTCTTTTGGACTATAGTTATCCTAATGGGTGTGAAATGGTTTTGATTTGTGTATTCCTAATGGTTTATGATGCTGAGCATCTTTCCATATTGGCTGCTTATACATCTTCTTTGAAAAAATGTTTTCAAAATTTCTGCCCATTTTTTAATTGCATTATTTGTCTTCTTGATGTCGAGATGTAAGAGTGTTTTATATGTCTGGGTCAAGGTTTTTTTTCTCATATGTATTTCCAGTTGATCCAGACCCGTTTATTGGAAAGACCATTTTTTTCCCATTGTACTACAGCATCACCTTTGTCACAAATCCAAAGACTGTATATTTATGTATGAGTATTTCTAGACTCTGTTCCACTTACCTATTTGTCTATCCTATTGCTAGTGCCACACTGTTCAATTATCGGTTTTGTCTAGAAAAATTTGTAACTGACATGTTTTATAAATGAGTAATAGGTGTACAACAAAATACATTCAGTCAGTGCAGTAGGAAGCATATTTCAAAGACACCTCTTGGGCTTACTATTAGATTTTACATTACCTTTTATGGCATTAATTATTGTTGCGCATTGCATATTTTTATAAATTAAAATCCTGAAGTTGAAGAAAGGAAAATAATTATTTGAAAAGGTATTATAAGGAGTCATTTAGTTTGTAACAGGACAAACTAGATCTCCAGAAGAATTTAGTATCTGCCAAGACTGGACTCCTTGGTTTGAGTCAACAGTTCAGATATTCTGCATATTTTATACCATGTACCCTCTTCTCCTATGGTATTGCTAGGTGATGCACCTCCTGGATCATTCCTGCATTCGTAGTTTTCTGTTTTTATTTACTATGTTATACTTTTTTTATCCTCTCATCTTCTATAGCCTCTCATTCTAGTTATTTATAATCGTTTTTGAGTAGAGACCTTCAGAAAAAGAAGTTCTGGAAATGGCAAGTTCAGGAAAGGAGGATCAGTTGTTGGGATGTCTTTGCTGCAAGCGTCTGTGGGTTGAGGATGTCATAACAGTTTCTGAAAGCAGGTGTTCTATTGGGTTTCCTACACCCCAAATCTGGCCTTTTCAGATGTTTTTTCCTTAACCTTTCATTCTCAGCCACAGAAGGAGCTTCCCATGCTTTTTACATTTGCAGTTTTGATGATTATTTGGTGGTAATATATGTTTTTCTTCGGGGGGAGGCTTTTTTTTAAATGTATGATTCTAGTGGCTTGCTGATTTGATAAAATTAATGTATCTGGGTCTCTGTCAAAGATCTGAATTTTTAGCAGATGTTTCTCAGTGGAGGGACTTTGGACTGTGGGCCTACGTGTTAAAAGTAACACGAAGTTTCTGGAAGATAGCAAAAGGAGAATATGGTCATAACCATAGGATAAAGTTAGATAAATTTAATTTTTTTATTATTATAATGGGTACTCTGACCCTTAGCATCTTTGCAGAGGAATTGTAAGATGACTGAAGGTTAGTTTCTACATTATTTATTGTCATTGTTCCTCTGGTCTTTGATTCTTTCCTCATGCTTTGCTTTTTTCCTAGCTCTCCTAGATAAGCAATCATCATAGTTATTTTAACATCCTTGTTTACTAACTCTAATAAAATCCATTATAATACAGGATAATCTCTGGATCTGTTTTATAGTCTGATTTTCTTTTTTTTGGCAGGGGAGAGGGTGACTTGGAGGAGGTCATTTGGTCCCATCTCTTGGTATGCCTGGTAATTTTGGTTGAATGCCCAACATTGTGTGTGAAAAGTTAGACTTTGGATGATGTTATTTTCCTTTAGAGAGGACTTAATTTTCTTTTGACAAGCAGAACATGTATGGATCACCTTGAAGGGGTTGAGCTGAGTCTCACGCTATATTAAGGTTGGTCTCTTTCTGGTTTTCCTCACCGCTTGTCTGTAGCCCTTTGGGGGACATCATCTGAAAAGCTGCACATTTATGAGGGCTCTATCATCTTAGAGGACCCTAAACTCCAACCTTTGACTGCCCAGCTGCAAGAGAGTGTTGATATCTCTGTTAAGTTCTTTAGCCTTTTAGCTTGTTTACTAGTGTCTAAATAGTTTTGCTTGATTTTTTGTTTGTTTACTAGTATCTAAGCCCCTATGTGTACATTTTAGGAGTTGACAAACATCTTGAGAAGAAATAGCATGCAGATTTAGGGCTAACTTTTCTATTCAGTCTTCAAGTCTTGGATGCCTTGGTATCCACAAAGTCTAAATCTCTGTATTCTGCCCCACCTTATTCCACTCTACTGGGAACGTTAAATACTTATATTTTACATCTACAAAATAAGCAAATACACAATACACATACAAAGATATTCTTGTTTCTTTTTTCTTACACAAAAGACAGTATATTACATATATCCTTTTGCACCTTGCTGTTTTCAGTTAATATAATCTTAAAAGTCATTTCATCTGTATTCATAAAGATCTTCTCTTTTTTTATGGTGATATAGTACTCCATTGCTGACATGTACAGATATTTTTATATTGCTCTTTCAGTGAGTAATTTGTAATCACTTTCTTCTATGATTTCTAGGAATTTTGATTGTGAGACTTTTATTTGCTTTTGTTTTTATGATAGTATTCTTTTCCCAAGGTAAAAAAAATATGTAATACTTAATAAACTATTCCCCTAGATTGGAAAGAGGAAGAAAAGTCTTTAATCCTTTTGGGATATTTTGTTTATTAATATAATTTTTACTAATACTGTTGCAATTATATAGCTTCTAAGCTTTCCCCTCAGGGTACCATAGATGTCATTTGGGTTGTGAAATCTCAGACCTGTCAAAATCAAGTAATGCTTGTGTTCAAGCCAGACTAAGAAAGAGAAGCTTTTACAAATTTTATGAGCTTGGACTTAGAATAACTTCCCTGGTCTTCTCCCGATTAAACACCATAATCATCCACATCAATATAATGCTGCTAATGATAGAAGCAATTTATTCTTGAAACTTTTAACCTTCATCCTTAAAGGAGTGATGTTCTAAAGTCAGATTCCTTTTCCCACATGCCATGCCAGATCTCAAAACTTGTAGGTTCTAGATTTTTATGAACTAGATAGGCAAAACATTGATATTTTTCATTTTTATCATCTAATCTTTCTCTGCAGGGGTTCTAACTGAATCCAAGGTATGAGGAACATTTGTGTCATAGAAATATTCTAACTCATGGGTTTGCAAACTTTTTTTATTAAAGGACCAGATAGTAATATTTCAGGCTTTTCAGGCTACACGATAATGTTGTAATTATCGACTCTGCCCTTGCAGCATGAAAGCAGTCATGTACAATACCAGAATGAATAAGAATATTGTATAGTCATTGAATGAGGATATGCATTCCAATGAAACTTAATTTACAAAAAATAAAGCATTAGGTGGGTTTGGTCAGTGGGCCATAGTTTGCCAATTTTTGTTTTAACTCAACCAGACAGGAAAGAAACAAGAAAAGTCATTTATGAGATATATGGCTGTTCAAATCCTTTCTAGAAGTGACTAGAGTTAGATTTGAAGCTTTCAGTTCATTTTCAGCATTTAAAAAAATTCAGACTTTTGTATAATCCTTAATTTATCACAAAAACAACCATTGCCTTGTCTACCATTCTTCAACTTGATGTTTATTACAGAAAAGTTGATAGAAAATAATATTGGGGAATATTTTAAAATTTAACTTTGTAACCCAAACTTAATTTTTCTTGTTTCATAGTACAGGAAGAATTTTTATTATGAGAGAAAACATAGCATTGTTTTTATTTGCAAACTTTAGCTATATGTTTGCTTGTTTAGATAAATGATAAAGTCATGAGCTTTGTAGATTTTATATACTTTGTAGATGGAAGGAATGATCATAAGAAAAATTTGTAAGTTTAGCTTCACGTCCAAGTGTAAGAAGGCAAATTCTAAACAATAATCTTAGAATTTAGCCGTGGTAACATCCAGCGTTATATATGTTTCATCGTTTTAGCCAAATTGCCACATAGAATTTTTACATTATTTTGTCAAGAATTTAAAGCCAGTCAGTCATTTTTCTTCCTAACCCTCTGAAAAACTCCCAAATCTTAACTGCAGTTACTTAAATTAGTTCTGACAAAGACCAACAAAATTAAGAATAGTAAAGAGAAGTGGGTATATTAGTTAGCTTCCAAACCTCATAACGTACAGATTTTCAGTTTTTCTTTGCTAAAGTATACAGAATGGAGAGTCATAGTTTGTAGGACACTGCACCCTAATAAATGGCATTCTGTCATCTGTCACAAAAATGTCTTGTTATTAAACAAGAATTTTCAGAATAATATTTAAATTAGTACTTTTAAACTCATGTAAATATTTTAGGCTTTGTGTTAGTAATATTTTCCTTTCTTATTCAACTCATTGGAATAAGAAAGAAAATTAACTTTGGATTCTTACACTTAAGGATTAAAATTCATGTCATTCATCTCCAAATACTAAATTGTCTTCATGCCCGAGGAATGGATATGTACCAATTACTCAAAATTTTCAGTAATTCATATAATTCACATCAAAATTCCTATTTTGAATTAGTATTGTTTTCAGTCTTAATGTCTTGGGTTTACTTATCTAATTAGATAAGTAAAAACTTAGGTAAGTTTTGAAGTGTGTTTTTTTAATAGATTTTTGAAAAAGATGGCAAATCGTTTTGGTCAAAACTTTGTAGAGATTATTTTTTTAAAAGGATATGCTTCTAGGTTTACGATATTACTTGAATTACAAAGGATTTCCAGTTCTTTATTATATATTTTAATTTTGAAACATTTTTTAAAAATTAGGCTTTTGCAAAGTCAAAAATTAGGCATATATTCATTTGCAGATGTGCTAATTTTTAGAAACTACAGATTAGATTCTTTACTACTATTTTGCCTTCTGATGATGATGAAAATAATTTCAATTATTGTCGGGGGGTGGGCCATACATATATTTTACAGAACTAGAAGAGCAGACTCGAAAAGCTCTAGAACTGGACCAGGAACGAAAACGAGCAAAAGAAGAAGCAGAAAGGCTTGAAAAGGAGCGTCGAGCTGCTGAAGAGGCCAAGTCTGCTATAGCAAAACAAGCTGCTGACCAGATGAAGAATCAGGAACAACTAGTAAAGAACTTTAGTTCTATCTTAGAGAATAAGAAACATTTAGACAAAAGCATGGAATGAACCTTGTAAAACTAAGTATATTAGAGCTTTTGGAAAGCAAACCAAAGATACAAATAACTTAGTATCAGAGTGTGAAAATCTAAAAATTTTATTTCTGTCTTAAAAAGAAACCTAAAAATGAAACAAGATAAATAGAACCAGTTGTTAACAAAAGATTTTGGTTCACTTAACCTTTATATAAGCCACTGGCATGTTTTGCTTTAGATAAAATTGACAATATATTCTAACTTCTGTAAGAAAGCCATAGGCCATGATTGGGTTTTTTGTTTATTAGACTTGCAAATAATGAGTCAGCATGACACTTAGAAGATCCTGGATTTGAATACTGGTTCAAACATTTACTTGTTACGCGTCTTTCGGTCTTTCTGACCCTCAGATCCCTCTCTTTGAGAAAAGAAATAATACCATCTAATAGAATTGTTGGGAAATCAAATGAAGCTTATTTGAAAAGCATTCTTTAAACTATAAAGCATTATGTAAATATAATTCTTTTTGTAGCTTTAGCAAATACTTTATTGCTAAAAGTTTAAAAATAACTCCTTAGTCACACATGTTAAATCCCTACTACTGAAACAAATAACTTCCTATCTATAGAATAGTAAAAATTCTTTCACTTTTTCTCTTTATTAGCTCATTATTAGCTCCTTAGACCTACTGTGAATTAGATATTTCTGATCTTAAAGAAATATTACCTTTTTTTAAAATGGAGGGGTATCTAAGAAAAACGTTAAAACAGCCTAGGCGTGTATATTAAAGCTTTGTTGACTTAATATGAATTATGGAAAATGTATTAAGTTTTTTAGTACACGTAGTTATATTGTTTATTTTAGGCAGCAGAACTTGCCGAATTCACTGCCAAGATTGCACTTCTGGAAGAAGCCAAGAAGAAAAAGGAAGAGGAAGCTACTGAGTGGCAACACAAAGTAATCATTTTTTGTTCATTCACCATCATTTATTGAATACCTGTTTTGTACCCAGTGTTATGCTGAATTTATAGCGCTGAGTCCAGGCTACTATTACAATTTAGAGGGAAAGATACCTATGTGCATGAATGTGTGTGTATTATAGTAAGTATTAAACTATTGATGTAAACTAAGTACTTTGGAAACACAGGAGAGGTGATTAACTTCTGTGGGAATGAGGCAGGTGTTGGGGAAACCCTTAAAAGTTGAAATTGAGTCTTGAATAATAAATTCACTTTTAGGGTAGATTGGAAATGGTTAGAGACTGAAGAGGAAGTCATTTCAGACAAAGAGAACTGTGTAAGTATAGGAAGTATGAAAGTACAAGACAGATTTGAGGACAGCCAGTGAGCAAGCAAAGCTTCAAGTACAGGTTCAGAACTTTCGGGAGAGGTAGCTGGAAAGGTAGTAAAAGAGGAAATTAAGTTGTGAAAGGCTTTAAGTAAATGCCCTGCTAAAGTAAGGCAAGATGATAGGGAGTATCTGTAGACACTGGGCTCCGAAGATTTCAAAACAGGATTATAATGTGATCAGGTCTGGTTTTATAAAAATAACTTATTTGGTCAGTGTGAAGGATGGATTGAGATACTGGGTAGGATTACTTAAGAGCTAAAGACCCAAACTAAGGATGTGGCAGTGAGAATAAAGAACAGTAATTTTTGGGAGATACTTTGTGGTAGACTCAAAAGGACCTGGCAACCAAATGATTTGATATAAAGTTGAATTAGACAAATGCAATGAAGATGAGTTCTAATATGAGTTTCTAAGTAGATAAAAGCACTATTGTCTGAAATAGCACACAAGTGAAAAATCAGGCTTTTAGTTGGAGGGGAGTGGGAAATATAAGATAATGAGAGTTTAATTCAACTTTAATTCTTAAATGTTACTATAATAATTTTTTACACCCAAAGGTATATAGTTATATGACTTTTCTAAAATAAAATGTGTATATAGTGTTCTTTTACTTAAATTTTCTTTGTAACAGTTTAAATTTCACAGGGAAGTTTTTTATATATTGAGAATTATGTATTTATGTATACATGACTCCACAAAAGGAATAAAACTGTTAACCTACCTGTTACACTAAGAATTTTATAGAGACACATAAACTTTAAAAAATAACATAACAGGGGCTAATCCTGTGAATTGTAGAGATTAGAAAATTCACACAAAGAATCACATTCCCATAAACTAAGATTGCTATTTTAGTACTCTAGTGTATACCCTTTCAGGATCTTTTCCTGTTTGTGTATGTGTATCGTATACATAAATATGTTAAGAATGAGGTCATATTGTAGATACTATTTCATTTTAGCCAGTTTTTATCCCATCTAATATAAAACTATATTCAAAATTTTAAAAAATTTGGATTTTATTGACATGAGTTTCAGCTGTACAACATAATTTCATATTTGTATACATTGTGAAGTGATCACCACAATAAGTCACCATATATAGCAACAAATTTTTTTCCTTGTGATGAAAACTTAAGATTTACTCAACTTTCAAACTTAAAATGCTGTATTATCAACTGTAGTTATCATGCTGTACATTACATCCCCATGACTTATTTATAGCTGGGAATTTGTATTTATTAACTCCTTTCTCAATGTTTCACCCACTGCCGCCTCCAATAACAACCACTCTGTTCTCTGTGTCCATAAGCTCAGTTTTTTTGTTTGTTTTCACATTCCACATGTAGGTGAGATCATATGGTACTTTCTCTGACTTATTTCACTTAGCATAATACCCCCTGGGTCCAACCATATTGTTACGAGTAGCATGATTTCCTTCCTTTTTTTATGGCTGAATTATATTTCTGTGTGTGTGCATCCACAGAGCACATTTTCTTCATTCATCAGTGGACACTTAAGTTGCTTTCATATCCTGGCTATTGTAAATGCCGCAGTACATAGGGGAATTTATATATCTTTTCGAGTTAGTGTTTTTTTGTTTCCTTTGGTAAATAACCCAGAAGTAGAATTCCTGGGTCAGATAGTTCTATTTTTAATTTTTTGAGGGATCTTCATGCTGTTTTCTATAGTGGCTACACAATTTACATACCCACCAACAGTGCACAAGGGTTCCCTTTTCTCCATTTCCCCACCAACACTTGCTATCTTTTTGATAATAGCCATTCTGGCAAGCGTGAGGTGATACCTCACTGTGGTTATGATTTTCACTTCCCCGATGATTAGTCATGTTGAGCACCTTTTCATGTACCTTGTGGCCATTCGTATGTCTTCTTTGGAAAAATGTCTATTCAGGTCCTCTGCCCATTTTTTAATTGGATTGTTTTTATAAAACTATTGGATTGTATAAGTTTTTTTTATATTATTAACCCCTCTTCAGATAAATGACTTGCAAATATTTTCTCCCATTTGGTAGGTTGCCTTTTTGTATTATTAATGGTTTCCTTTGCTTTGCAAAAGCTTTTTAATTTGATGTAGTCCCACTTTTTTATTTTTGCTTTTGTTGGCTTTGCTTTTGGTGTCAAATCCAAAAAATTGTTGTTGGGGAGCTTGTTGCCTATGATTTCTTCTAGAAGTTATCTGGTTTTAAGTCTTAAATCTTATATCCATTTTTAGTTGATTTTTGAGTATGGCGTGACGTAGTGGTCCAGTTTCATTCTTTTGCATGTGGCTGTCCAATTTTTCCAATACCATTTATCGAAGGACTGTCTTTTCTTCATTATATATTCTTGACTGCTTTGTTCTAAATTAATTGAATATACATGTGTAGGTTTATTTCTGGGCAAATTATATTCAAAATTGACCCCAAAAGTCTTCTATAACTAATTTGCCAGGCCAGTGTCCAAAGTCAGACTTTGAGTTGCATCTCTTTGCTCCTATTTTAAAGTAGGATCATTCTTATTTTTATGATATCGATTAATTGAAAGGAGCTGCAGATTTTTCCTCCCCCTATATTTGTCTAGTTTGCTTTTTTATGGTGTCATTCAGCTTGTCCTTTTATCATTAATATTTCCTATAAAGTGGAAAATAGATCTAAAAGTTTAAAGAGTTCAAGTAAAGTTTTTGGCTACAGTGCCTCATAGGTGAGACTTCCATATAATTTATCATCCACATTAGGATTTTTTTTTCGAAAGTGAAAGTGGGTATTATTAATAATTACAGCAGGACAGCAGTGTAGAGCAGAACTTTCCAGGCAGACCAGCACAATGTGATCACCCAAATAATTGGTGATGTTGGCTACCTACTATTGTATCATATTAGAAGACACTTAATATCTAGTTAACTCACCATTATTGATTTTGATTGATTATTGTATTAGAGTAATTACAGTCTGATTCCTTCATTGCTTGGGTTACATTTGTGGCTAAAATGTAAGTAGGTGTGTCATTCTTTGGCAGTATACTAATATCCACTTTTCATCAGCTGTTTGCGGAACAATTTTAGCAGCAACTAATAATCCTTGCCAGAATTAATAATTTTATTAGGGTTTCCAAAGTAATGTTTTTTAATTCTATCACTCTTACCTGCTGGCATTCTTCTATAAAAATAGAGCTTTCATCAATAGGGCCTATTTTCATTACCCTGAAAGGAAGAATAACTTGATTCTTTTAATTACCAATTTTTAAAGTAAGTTGCTGATAAACTTATTTTTAATGTTCAGGCTTTTGCAGCCCAGGAAGACTTGGAAAAGACCAAAGAAGAGTTAAAAACTGTGATGTCTGCTCCACCTCCCCCTCCACCACCACCAGTCATTCCTCCAACAGAAAATGAAAATGATGAACATGATGAGAATAATGCCGAGGCTAGTGCTGAGTTATCAAATGATGGGGTAATGAACCACAGAAGTGAGGAGGAACGTGTAACAGAAACACAGAAAAATGAGCGTGTTAAGAAGCAACTTCAGGTATTTAAAATTTGCAGCTGTATGCATATTTAAAATATAGTTCGCATTTTCCCCATTTATCAAGACTGACTTATTAAAAAGGAACATTTGATTTTTGGAAGCTTTAACACTAGCTGGCCTTGTGATTGGTTTATGAGTGCTTGGCCTACAGGCACATCATTTCATTTCTTCCATTGTATGATCCCTTTAGCAAATGTTGTTAGCCTTGTGTAATCAGGCCTTAACCAGTAAGTAAGTTATTCTTTATTTTTATTTATTTTAAACAACAGAAATTTATTCTCTTCTGAGAATAGAGACTGGAGGCTAGAAGTTCAAGATCAAGGTGTAGGCAGGGTTCGTTCCTTCTAGGGGGCTTATGAGGGAGAATCTGTTCCATGCCTCTCTCCTTGCTTCTGGTGGTTTGCTGGCAGTCTTTGGTGGTTCTCGCTTGTAGACACATCATCCCTATCTCTGCCTTCATCTTCACGTGGTGTTCTCCTTGTGTGCAGTAAGTTATTCTTTAAATTATAGCTTGACCCATGTTAAAAGATGGAATGTATTTTAATGCTGTATTTAAAAAAACAAATGAATCTAGTCTTTAAACAGTAAAGTGTACATTAAAAGTAGTGATAATTTAATAGACTACCTGTATGACATTATGTAATGTGAATTACTTATTTGTTGATCTAATTGTCTAATTAGATCATAATAGGAAATTTTAATATTCTCAGACTTTTCTAGATAAGTTCTCTAATTTTTTAATTGGTGAAATCTTCAGATATTAATAAAGAAAATGAAGTGACAGTTGTAATAAATATATTAAGACTTTTGGAGAAAGCGTCTCATGATGTATAGATTTTAGGTCTTCACAGTGTTATTTTCTAATGGCTACTCTGACTCTTTTGTAAATCGATTCAAGTGTTGTGAGAAAGTTAAGGAAATTTAGACTAATAACAAAATCATCAAGGTTGATGGGTATAGAAATGAAAGGCCATGGGTATTCTTCCCTAACCACTACCCTCACCACTACTAAAAGTAAAACAAACCTATACACTTTAAAGAAAAAGATTTGACAATGGATTTTTAATATACTAAAAAACAAATTTCTCATATGTTTATTTTTGTCTTTAAGCCTTTTTCATAAGTTTTTAAAATCTAAGAAAAAAATAATAGTTATACTTTTTTTTATTTTTTAAACATAGGCATTAAGTTCAGAATTAGCCCAAGCCAGAGATGAAACCAAGAAAACACAAAATGATGTTCTTCATGCTGAGAATGTTAAAGCAGGCCGTGATAAATACAAGACTCTGCGACAGATTCGACAAGGCAATACAAAGCAACGTATTGATGAGTTTGAAGCAATGTGAGAGCTGTTATTTTGCATACATGTTCTTCATAAGCTGAACCACCAACAGAGAAAAGCAGGCCTTTGCAGATGTGATGGAATGCATCCCACCTTGCCAAAGCACTATACCAGTTTGACTGTGGTGTCTAAAAGACATATTTAAGGGGAGCTTTTCAACATTAAGGCAGTGTGATATCATCCTTGGTTTTCTTTTTCTTTTGGGCCAGGGAATGGAGAACAGTGTTCCATCACCTCCTTTCACATTTTGCATTTTTCCATTTTTTTTTTTTCTGTTGAAGACTAATACTGATTATTACGTCTGACAAATGTGTATGTGTGATTTTAAGCACTTTGTATATTTTAAAGGATGTTGGTGACTTAATGAGTGTTTAGGTTGAGCACTCTGTTTTCCCTTGCCCTTCCCATACTTTACCTGCATGTATTTCCACATTCTCATTATATTTTCTCAGTGTGCCCTTCTCATATCTTGCCATACCCATTAGCCCTTAATTCTGTCACCATACAGGTCATTGGCAGTGTTTAAAATGAGAGAGGTCACAGATGGACAGTCTTTGTTCATTGTGTAGAAGATGACTGTGAATCATGAAAAAGATCAGAATGTTTACCAGCATAGTGTGCAGCTGGTGGTTAATTTTTTTTTTTAAATCCCAGTTTTGTTACATTATTGGATATTTGCTTACTGAATTAGTCATCTTTTACAGCTGAATTGGTGGTGTTTCATCTTCTGTCGTCCTTTGGTTTTCTTTGCCTGCCGATTCACACAGGTATAGACAGCAAGTAGCAGTAGTTCCCTCGGAGAGTTCATTGGTGAAACACTACCTTCAAGTAACAGTGGTCTCTGAAAGATTTTAAAAGTTTTGCTCTTTCATAGATTGATTTAGGCAAACATATATGTCATATGAGAAAATACACATTTGTTGATATTTGATTATAATCATGAAAAAAATCCTGGACCTTCCTGGAAGGGCAGCATATGAAAACATCAGTCCCATGATGGGACAGTAATACTACCTCACTACTACACCTGCGATGACTGGTTGTTCAAACACAATGGAGTGTGTAAGCTACTTTCAATCATGAAGGAGTATTTTCGAGATTTCTTTTTCCTTTTGAATATCTTAGAGTGCTAAATTTTTAACTGCCTTTTTGTTGAGCTGATTTGTAGGACTCTTATTTATATTAAAATCATAAGCTCCCATTGGCATACTATCTTCCTGGAGGGGTGTTGTATGTTTGAGGAAGTTTGTGTGTGTGTGTCTGAGAGAGAGAATGTTGCCTTGTAGCATAGGAAGAGTGTCTGTATCTTCATTTCTTGATGTAATTGTTACATAATCATTTTAGTATATTTGGTTCCTAAATCATTGTGCTTATTTTTTTTTAGTCTCTAACTAAGTGTACTTAAATTTGGTTTGTTAATCCTATTTTAGAAATTATAATTTTAGGTTACATTAAGTTTAGTTATGTCTTATGAAGAAATCTTTCTAGTTTGAAAGATGTTCTAATATATTCACATGTTCTAACATTTTCTTTATTGTAAAACATCTGGATTTGGAGATAAGGAAAGCCTCGTTTTCTCTGTGTGGTTCAGCTACTTTCCATTTGGTATTACGTATTCAAATTTACATTTATCTATTAAAATTGCCATTTTGTTAATACATTTTTCATGCACAGTAGATTCAAGTTGTGTCTGAAAATATCTCTTGTGCTTTTTTGATTTTGCTGACTTTAAAAGGATTAATCTGGGCAGACATGGAAAGGAAAGGTTGCATTTAATATATTTTTTGGATTTTGTAGGACAAAAGATAACTGGTTAACCTTGAAGTGACTGTTGTACAGTGGTTGTGCACATGCTTCAAAACACCGAAAGAGAATCTTTCTACTTGCAGCTCATTAGAGAAATAGATGGTGAACCCTACTATTGATGCTTTAAACCATAAGTGTTCACTTTTCCCAAGCATTAAAGCAATCGCCATAACAGGTGAAAACTTGGACAACCATTGGATTTTAATTAATTTTCTTCATTTTGAATTGTGTGCACTACCATTGCTACATCGGTTTGATATCAGTGTTGAAAAATTACCAGTTATATTGCTGTTTATAATATTCGTAGATTAGGATTAAAATGGATTTAATCCATTTTTAAAGCTGTGTGAATTTTTCTAAACAGGAACAACTATTTGAAATATGGGTTTTCATAGTGATTAAACCAATTATAACTTTTATTAGCAGTTGAGAGCACATGTTCATATAGAAATGTAAAAATATATTAATGAGTATTTGGTAAATTCCAACAGGCTTTTACCATTAGCATAGTTTGTGTTGTACAATTAAGTTACAATTACATCTCTCATTTTGGATAACATGCATTGGTTAACAATAAAGTGACAAAAGCTCATGCCTTTAAGGTCCACTGTTGTTATTTACCATGGATTTTTTTGGTATATTTTCCGAAAATTATAATTTCTATTAAATCCGTGAAATCATCACATCTTAAAAATGTGCAGTGGTTAGGAAAAATTTCAAAATCCTCTTAGATTTACTTTGTCCCCCAAAGTATACCTCTTTTTAGTAATAGTGATTACTCTGTGGAAAGATCAAATCATTAAATCAATTCTCTATACAGAAATCATTTAGAGTTTTCAGTCATTGCTTTTATTGCATATGGTTTAGTTTTTTTTTCCTAAGGAGGATACAGTTTTATTGTCATTGATTAACCTCACTATTAAAATGTTCTTTAAAGAACTGTATATTAACTGCATATATTGAGATACATATTCTTACTTTAAAGCAACATTATAGAGCAATTACCATGAATTTAGAAGTTAATTGTCATTTTAAAAGTTTCTTACTAAGTTTTAACATAAAGATTGTTACCCTTAAACAAGTGATAAATCTAAGAATAGGAAAAGCTGGGTGTCTTCTCAGTTCATAGCAATACTTAACAGCTTATTTCTGTTCTCAAAGGCAAGTAGTGACTTACTTATTCTGATCTTGCCAGAAAAGAAAAACAGAATTTTATATTATTAAGATTTCACTTTATATCTAATCAGAGTTCTTTTTAAAGAACTAGAATTACCACTTAGAAAATTCACTTAGACTGTATTGGAACTCTCCTTATCATTAGAAAAGAGTTTCAATGTCAGTATTCTGATTGGAGGTAAAAAAAAAAAAGCCTACCACTCTGTCTCAGTTTTGATTACTTTGCTGATTTTTGATGTTCTTAGAAGTAACCATAAAAACTTTCTAGATCTAAAAGCATCCTATTCTGTATATGCATGATGAAAACAATTAGTCTTTTTAAAATCTAAAGCTTAAAATTGAAGTATAAGGAATTACTGCCTTTAGCATCAATTTACTGAACTGATTAGTAAAACCAAACCTTAGATATCTTTAATAAGGGAAAACATTTAAATATAGAGTTACATTGGTAGACAAATTTAAGTTTGTTCTAAATGGACAGAACTTTAACATTTTCTTATTCTGTACTTCTTTCTTTAAAAGATTATGTATCAAATATTCTGATGTGGTTTATCATGTAGAATGACAGCATTCTAGTACATTTCAAAAGCGCAGTGGATTCTGCAGATGTTTTGATAACTTCATCAAATGTCAAGGCAGTCTGACTCACATTCTGCACTGGCAACCAGGAAAAAGTGGCTCACAATCGTGTTTCATATATCAAAGCTTATAGCCTTCCCATCCTTGACTTTTCCAATTAAATCTTAACTCTCGTTTTTTCCTAGTGGACCTATGTCTTAATATGCCCATCTTTCAGGAATTTTAAGAGCTGCTGTTTTCCCTTTGGAAAGATTGTAACTCCTTGCTTTGTTGCCTCAATAGTTTGACCTCCCTTAAACTCTGATACAAGAGTTTTCTGATTTCAGGTTACATATACCGCTTTAGGAGTTGAAATATCCATCATTTTCCATAGACTTTTAAGGTTAACGGTCATAACTGACATAATTACCCTATGGCACATCTTCTAAATTCAGGTTTATGTTTGGCTCTGGACTTCAGATTCTTATTTAATGATCATCATTCAGACAGTATGTTTTATTAAGTACCAGCTATCTTCTGGAATATAAAAAGCAAGATTAGAATGTCTGTGACCCTTTGTTATGACCCATCTTCAAATGTAGAACTTCAAATATTAATTATCTTAGTTCTTAGATAATTTGCATTAATTTGTTAAAATACTAGATTTCTTTTAAAATGGCAATACCATTTTGTTGATTCATGTAATTCGTATGCCCAGATTCCTCCGTGCTTGTATCTAGTCAGTTGCTTCCATCAATGTAATTTATTATTTTTGTTATTCTTATTGTTCATATTTATTTAATGATCATTCAAAAATTTAGATATACTTTGATATTTATGCATGTCATTTAGTTTGTTCCTAAAACTAGTGATATTGGTTTTCTTTTATTTTCACTAAGTCTGTATAGCCAAATGTCCATCTTCCTAGTGGTAATAGCGGTAATAGGAATCAATTTCTGAGATATGTGTGATGATCTTTGGCAGAGTTCCTTCTGATAAAACATGAATTTATTACATGAAATTCTTCACTGTGTTAAAATGTATGCTAAAATATCCCTTTTAGTTTTTTATAAGATGTTTTATCTTTCATTTTAGACCTAGAAATGCATGTGTATCTTTGACCCATAAGGCAATACCTCTTCCCTCCCTTTCCTGTTGTTTATTCTGAAAAGTCTATAATTCAAGTCTAGCATTTGAATTCTGAACGCCATCATTACATTTATATAATTATTTAAAATTTTAGCTATTTTGGGTAAAAGATACAGTTGTGTGATGAAAGAAGCTACTACAATGTCAAGAAGATCATTAGTGCAAAATTAGTGATGGAGAGAATAAGAATACACAGAATAGTTTCTCAGGTATGCTTGTTCTTTGATAAAGTACTTAATTTTTATTTCATAGGTCAAATTATAAACACCGGTCAGTATTTAAAGGTCCTAAAATAAATGCCTAATTTTAAAAGTTTTCCTAATTTTATAGGTAGACTCATTCTATACCCAAATGACAAACCATTCAAGTATTATAATTAGTAATAATCCTTATTAAATATTGAGAAGTTTAATGTCATTAGGAGTTTTGGGTTAAATCTTCATTTTTTTAAGTGTTAAAATACACATAACTTAAAATTTACCATTTAAACCATTTTTAAGTGTACAGTTTAGTAATAGTACATTCACATTGTGTGTAGCAGTCACCACTATCCATCTATATAACTTTTTAATCATCTCAAACAATCTCTGTACTCATTAACGGTTAACTGTCTTCTCATTCCTCCCTCTTCTTAGTCCCTGGTAACCACTAACCTACTTTCTGTTTCTTTGAATTTGACTATTCTAAATTCCTCATATAAGTGGACTCATATAATATTTGCCCTTTTGTGTTGGACATATTTTAACTAGCATAATGCTTTCAAGGTTCATCCACGTTAAAGCACGTATCAAAATTTTATTTTTTTTAAGGTTGAATATTCCACTGTATGTATGTACCACCATTTGTTTATGCATTCATCATTAGACATTTGGATTGTTTCTACATTTCGACACTTGTCAACAATGCTGTTATATGTGTTCAAATATCTGTTCAAGTTCCTGCTTTCAGTTCCTTTGGGTGCATGCCCCAAGTGAAATTGTTGAATTATATAGTCATTCTGTCTTTAATTTTTGAAGGAACTGCTATGCTATCTTTCATGGCATCTGTACCATTTTACATTTTCACCACCAGTGGATAAGGGTTCCAGTTTCTCCATATCCTCACCAAAATTGTTACCTTTTGTTTGTTTTTGATAATAGTCATCCTGTTGATGAAGTGGTAGTCATTGTGATTTTGATTTGCATCTTTTCATGTGCTTATTGACCATATGTATATCTCCTTTGTCAGACTTTTTATTCACATTTTGTCCATTTTTAATTGTTTTTTGTAATTTAGTTGTAGTTCTTTATATTTTCTGAATATTATCCCTTATCAGATAATACGAGTTACAGATATTCTCCCATTCTGTAGGTTGCTCCTTTTCACTCAATTTTTGGTGTACAAAAATTTTTAATTTTGATGAAGTTCAATTTATTTTTTCTTTTGCCTGTGCTTTTCGTCTTCATGTGTTTTAAAGAGAAAAAAGTAATGAGAAGGTATTACTAAAAGAAGACAGACCAGAAAGGATATTATATGTAGTAGTTAGAGTCAAGAGATGAAAAATAGACTGTCTTGACTGGAATAGAAAATCTGATTCACTGTGCACTGACTGTGGGATTGTGAAGCTAGAGTGGATTGGGTCAGAAATTTATGGAGTCTTGAATCCTGTGCTGAGGTGGTTTAGTTTGATTTAAAGACATCCGGTGCCTTGTGGGAATGCAGTTACAAAAGGGAACAATAATTAAAACTTTGCTCCAAAGGAAAATTCATGTTGCTATGTAAGTAAGCTAAGCTCAGTAGGAGAACGAATACTATAGCCTGAAAAAAGGCTGTGGCATGGGAAAGAATTATATTACTACCTTCTGAGAATTTAAAGTAAACATCTAGATATAATTTGCTCTCGTATTTGCGATGTGTAGTAATGTATTTTCTTCTGCTTATTTTCTAAATGACCTTTTTTTGTGACAGTTAAGACCTATATTTTTTATTTTATCCAACCTCTGGGGGTTGGGTTCTTCAGTGGCACAAAAAGGAAGAAATTGAAGACATTCCAGGAAAATAAGCCTTGGATTCTGAATTCTAGTTCCAGATCTTATACTCTCTTATACTCTACTTTTTATAAGCAGTTTCATAGTTCTGAATTAGGTTGTTTGTTTTAGAGCATTTCCCTGGAATCAGATTTAGACACTGAGATTCCAGATGCATTGTCTTCCCAAAAACATAATGCCTGACCAAGGGTTAATATCCATGTACTTTGAATTAGTAATACTTGTTTATAGTTGAAAACCTATTCTTTGTAAGCACAGATTGTGCTTACAACAGTTCTGTCATTATCCTTTTGCTCCTAGATGATCCTAACATTGTCTGGACCGGAAGAATCTTACAGGGTTTTTTAAAACAGGTTTTTAAGGGGTTAGAAAAATAGTTCTTAAAAGATCATCATGAAAGGGTTATAGTCACCAAAATACAACTCAGTGTCTCAATTATACACCACAATTATTCACTGGCTGTGATAGCTTTGAATAACTTACTTTGGAAATTTCTGTAGGTTTTTTAAAGTTTAAAATCATACTGGATTGTGCTTCATCAACTTAGCTTTTGCTAGAGGTGCGATTTGATCTGCTTATGCCCAAATGATATTTTAGGGTTTTTTCTTATTTTTGCTTATTCCTCCGTATAATTCTTAATATTTTCTCAGTTTTTAGGCCATAAGAGTTTTTGAATATAGGTATATATAATACATATAATCTTTCGGTAATCTAAGTTACAAGTAGATGGTTTTCCTTCTCACTAACTTTATAAAATACAGCTTACTGCTGGTATGTAGGTAGTATTTGATAATAGCTCATTTTAGTTTTTTAGAACCTTTATGTAGATTAAACTATCATTTTTTTTCCCTTAGAAATACTAACATCTCTTTAGTGGAAAAGTGTCCTTGTTGGTAGGTGCAAAATGAAGTAAAATCATTGTTATTTAGTAGTTTTTATGCATTCTTAAAGTATCCTGAGCTAATTCCTCCATTTTGTAAAAACTAGAGTACCAAGCAGTATAAAACCTAGAATTAGGACCCAGAACCTAATTATATGTATAGTTTACAATATAGTTTCATGTACCAGCCACGTTACATTCCAGAATAAGTTGAGGTTTTAGGAATATTTATAATGAGTTGGTGGGGAGGGGCATAGGCTGTATCAAAGGCTTTGCATCGAAAGATATGGATAGTGTGTCTGTCCATTGAGAAAGTGGTTTTACATTTTTAGAGGAGATTTTTGACATATTTTTGGAATGTTCTCAAGCATTGGGAAGACTGGAAGCAAGTATGTCTTCTAGATTATTGGTATGATGTTTACAGGTAAGAAACCGTTCTTTACCACTTCTTATTTCTGAGCCATTATGCTTTAGTTCTTAGACATTAGAAATTTAAAAGGTTTTCAACTGCACTGTTATGAAAGAAATTCTGAATGGAAGACAAAGAGGCATGGCTTTTTTTCCCATAAAGTAATCAGACTAAGACATGTATACATGTGCATTCATATAGTCATTCATTCATTCTAGTGATTTACAGAGCAACGGCTATTGATGTGTAAAGCATTATTAAGAGTTATGGGAGGTAAAGAGACCCTGTGACTATGTCATCGAAGTTGTAGTTAAGTTAGGGAGCTGAGACAGACTCAAATTAAGCTATAAAAAGTAAAGTTGTAAATACCAGAAAAATTGAGATAAAATGTACAGGAGTTATAGAAATAAGTCACTTAAAAGGTGCTATTAGCAAACAAGAAGCATGATATTGACTAATAAGGCTGGGAAATGTTTTCTTTGTAAAATTACAGCAGCTGGGGAGCATCAAAAGATATAAATTCATCACTAGGCTAGCTAATATTTTAGACTTGTTAACTTAGTTCTCTGCCACAAAGAAACTGCATATTTTTTAATATCAATGTGTCTGGTTTCCTTAGGAGTCTTGAATATAAGCAACCTTAATAATGGTTTATATTAGGATAGTGAATATTGAAACAATTTACCAATTAAAATTTTCTTATGGTGTTTTTCTTTACTGTATTTTACTCGCAATTAAGTACCACTTTTGACTCCATATTATTTTTCTACTTTAAGTAAATATCAGGATATCCACTACCTCAAGCAGTACAAGTAGAATTTCCTTCTCAAACAATTGTTAATTGTCTGTGTTGATTCTTGTAAGTTTATATAGCAATAGCTTATATCAAAGCATCAGAAAACGGGGGTATTCAAGGACTTTGAGGGAGTTATTTTTTCCTTTGGAGATTTTTTTAAACGTCAGAATAATCAAGTTATTGCCAAATTTCTTCCTTTTTATTCAAAAGAAATTTCAGCTGTGCTTAAAGACAATTGTTTTTAAAAACTTAGAAAAGTAGGTGTTAAATTACAAAGGTTTTTAGGAAAGTATATTTTCATTGGCTGCTGGTATTAACATGTTGAAGCTGCCAACTTCTAAAGGTGCTTTAGGCCACATTTAGCTAGCTACTTTATGGCTAAAGCTTTATTTTTAAAAATTTAGTTAAATCATTAAAATTATTAAAAGTGATACATTAACATGAAATAATTTAATAGCTATAGTAGGATAACACTAAAAAAAATAATAACCTTTCTCTGCCATGTAGTCTCCAGCTCTCCCCAGAGGTACCTATTGTTTTCAACTTGTGCCTCCTTCTGGAGATTACCCATACAAGTGTGCATATGCTGTGGACATTTTGTTGGTTATATAAGTTATAGCATTCTGTAAACATGATCTTGCACTTGTCTCAATGAACGATGGTGTGTTTTGGAAACCATTTATTTCAGTACAAAAATACCACGGTATAAACATACATGAATGCTCTTTAACTTCTGATGAACATTTATATTTTTACCAATTCTTTGCTGTTATAAATAGTACTGTGCTGTGTTCTTGTACAAACACTGCTTGTGTTTTATCCTCTTTAAAACTGTAGTCCAGTGAATGGGGTAAAATTACATAAGATTGTCTATAGCTTCATCATTCCTAAAATATAGGAAATTATTTTTTAAATGATGGTGTACTTTTTTATTTAAAAAATTTAATAGTAATATATGCTTATTGTACACTTCATAAATTGGATTTCTGTATATCAGGTTTACTAAAAAGGTGACCGCTATAATGATCATGTTTTACTTTTGAGAGCCCAAGTGAAAGAGATCTGCCAATAATTAAAACTCCTCTGACTTCTTCAAATTCTATAATCAGAAAATATTTTTTAAAAGAAGCAGATCAATAGGGTAGGATTTTCTAAATGTACTTTGGTAGCTTTTTGATTTTTAATTTCCTTTGCCACTATTTCTTCAGTGATTAGAGTTTTCATTTGCCTACTTTTGTTAGAATGGCAAATGACAAGCTCAAATTGCCAAACACATTAATACGTTATGTAAGACACTTTACCGTGCCACCCCAAACCAGCAAAAGTATTTAAAAGAAATCTGACTGCAAATTTTCTTCGATTTGTAAGGAAGTAGGTCAACTTGATGTTTTTGATCATAACATCTAAGTTAAATATAAGCATAGTCTTAATGTATTATTGTGATCTTTCTGAAGTTAAGAAAATGTCCTTTGATTTCAGAGCTTGCTTTTTAGACCAAACATTGCTCTTGTGCCTACAAACTTTGGCCTAATTCTTAAATGATTTTCTTGGGCCACAGATATTTTGGGGGGTACAGCCTAGATTTGTTTGAAAAGTGCTAATGCTCATTCATGTTAACCAGTGAGAAGAAACTGATCTTAGTGGTTTGCGATCTTCCTCTCCCCCTTTCCTGAGATTCACACTGAATTCTAAGCTGTTGTACCAGAGAGACTCAGCAGTCTATAGTTCTCACCGTTTTCCCATTGTTCTTTCCGCATAATTTGGGTATGCTAAGAAACTGTCAATAGTGAAATTACAGATTCTGAGGCCCATGGTTCTCCCCAGTCTAGAGTACAGGAGATCTTTCCCAGATTCTCCTGCTGCTTCAGCAAATGATTTTTTTTTTGTTTTTTGTTTTTTTGTTGTTCGTTTGTTTTGTTTTTTGATTTTCACAGAATATGGTTAGATCCAGGTTTTATCAGTTCAGAGCACATTAGATACATAGCCAGTCCAGCTGGCGTTCAGAGAGTGTTTGGGACAGGTGTGTAGCAGCATAATGTACAGATAATTGCATGGGAGTTGGAGTCCCACATTTGGGTTTGAATGGTCCTGCTGCTTACTATCTGTGTGACCTGGGGAAGCCACTCGGCCATTTGGAGCCTAAGTTTCCTCTTCTGTTAAATGGGAGTAACACTACTGGTCTTGTGAACATTGATTGTGATAATATCCATGAAATACTTTGTTTGCAGCCTGGCATATTAAAGGTATTAAATAAATAGTAACTTCTGTCATTTTGTATTTCGTAATATCTTTGTTTATCTGTCAGTGTTGTGAATATCAGTATTTGTACCCAAATCCTTTGGATTCCATTTTCAGTGTCTTCTGTTTGCCTTTTAAGGATTTTACTTTGATTTTCTTAGCAAGTCTTCGTCAGCATATGTTTATCAGCATGTGTGCTAGGTCCTGTGCTAAGTATGTGGAGATAGAAAGAGGCATGGTCTGTCCTGAGAAGTGAATAGTTTCTGGTTTACTCCCAGTAGAAAAATAATTTATGTTTGTCTGTTCTGGATAAGCGAGGTTCCCTTCTCAACCTTCTAACACTGTAGTGTTCCAAGGCCCAGGCCTTCTCCATCTACATTTGGCTCTCTTTGCAACCTTGTCCAGTGTCCCATCTGCATGCTGAAAATTCTCAAGTCTCCAGCCAAAGCTCTCCACAGAACCTTGGACTTGTATATACAATTTTCTACCTGAAATTCCACTTCGATATCTAATAAGCACCCAAGGCTTATTATGTCAGGCCAAACTCAAGATCTCAACTCCCCAGCCCCTTCAACTTGCTTGTCTTCCTCTTCTCAGCCAATAAGTAG
Source organism: Pteropus alecto (assembly GCF_000325575.1). Taxonomy (NCBI): domain Eukaryota; kingdom Metazoa; phylum Chordata; class Mammalia; order Chiroptera; family Pteropodidae; genus Pteropus; species Pteropus alecto. The sequence continues at coordinate 241,273 of NW_006440137.1, read as the reverse complement.
CAAGTCCTTTTTTTCGCGAATCAGGCCAAAACCTTCACTATACACATCACTCTTCTTTCTCATAACCCACATCCAACCCGAGCACAAACTGTTGGCCCAACATTCAAAATACATGATGTATCCAGAATATGACCACTTTATACATCCTGCAAAATCATCACCCAGTTCCACACACCAGGATTGCTTGGATTATTACTAGTGCCTTCTGATGGGTTTTCTTGATTCTTGCTACTCTACAGTCTATTAAGACAGCAGTCTTAAAAAGGTAAATGAGATCCTGTGACTTCTGCTGAAATTCCTCCTGAGGTTTCCCAAGTCAGTAAAAGCCACATCCTTCCCAATGGCCATCCAGAGCCCAAAATGATCTGGTCTCTAGTCACTCTTGGATATTCATCTACTGACTTTCCCTTCTCTCACTGAATTGAAGTCAACTGGTTTCTTTTTTTTTTATTCTTCAAACTAGCCAGTGCTCCTGTTACCTCAGCTGGAATGCCCTTTTTCCTTGGATATTTTTTATGATTCACTTCCTGAATGTTGCTTAAATGTCATTTTAATGTGACCTTTCCTTACCATCCTATTTAGGATTACACCTTCCCCAGTATTCTCTACCCATTTTTTCATTATTTTTCTCTATAGCACTTCCTATATTCATTTTACCTATCTGTTTTCTCCCACGAGAATGTAAGTTCCATGAGAGCAAGAATTTTACTGTTTTCTGCAGTGATATGTGCTCAGTGCCTAGAGCAATGCCTGGCACATGGTCGATGCTCATCATTATCTGTTAAATGAATGGGACGGATAAGTTCTGGGAGCTCAGAAGAGAGATGCCTGATCTTGCTGGAGGGTTGCAGGGGAGGCTTCCTGGAGATGATCCCTAAGCCAAGGCCTTAAGAACGAGTTATTCTTAATCAGGGGTGCAGAGACAGGTGGGCTATTCAGATAGAAGAATTATATATACAAATCCATCAAAGCATGAAAGGACTTAGAGTGTAGTGGAACTGCCTATTTGTATTGAAAAAATATTTAAAAAATACGAAGTTTGAGATTCAGAAGGTAGTGCAATGAAACACTAGAAAATCATGAGGAGAAGAAGGTATGGATGTGCCTGTGAATTTTTTTTTTTTTTGGGGGGGATAATTTTAAGTTTAGAATGCTGATGGAATGTCAGACAAAATTTCCCGAGGGGAAAGTGCAAGGAGAGAAACAGTTTAGCGCAGAACCCTGGTAAGCACCGCATGTAAGAGGAGTACATTCAGAAGAGACAAAATGTCAAGAAGGCCAGGAGAGAGAAGTGCACGAACACTAAGGGACAGACAGAGGTGAATAGTACGAAAAAGGTCTCTTACAATATATAAATGTACACTGCTTTTGGCAACAACAACAAAAAAATGATTGAAAAGAGCGATTTGCTTAGAATAGTTTTTGACTTAGCTCAACTGTACAGTGTCTGGAAAGTGTTTCCCAGAATAGGAAAATGCTCTTTCTCTCAGGGTCCTCTGTCACCTCCAGATGTTTGAAGCTGACACTCTGGTGTGAACCCCATCCCATACCCCTGCTCATGTCCATGAGATTATACCTAGTAGATGAAAGTTTATTACCATGTTTAACTTCTAGCGATGCTTTATATAGCACTTGAATGATTTTAATTCATTCAAAATTTCATTCAGTCATTAAACATTGTAAGTGCCTAAAGTTGGGTCCTGAGGAGTCATACTTTTTAAAAGCATTCATAATCTAGAGGAAGAAACAGGAGAATTAAGAAATGTGTGACAAGACATGTAAACAAGAGAATACATGCAAAGATATGGGGAACAAGCAACCTCTTGCTAACATGGCCAAGGCTGTAGAAGTTATTTATTGTGACTGTCACCAGTCACCTCAAGAACAAGTACCATTTTCCCCAGCTTCCTTTTTGGGCTTGAGGGAACATCTCAGTGCATGTCCAGTGGTGGTATCAATGCTGTTTTGCACAGGGGTTCCAGGTCACACTTCAAGAGTAATTTCCAATACCAGGACCAGGGACATCAGCTGTATGAGCAGAGGCTGATAAAGTGTGGAATTAAAGCCAGCTCCAGAGCTGAGTAGGGCAGTGCTAAGTAGTGGTAGGATGGCCTTGGGCTCCAGGTTAGGAAAGTCCCCTATAACTTAGGCTAACTCTAGAGACCTCATGATAGGTTAAAATGGATTTTGTGTATGTCCTGGAGCTGCTGAGGAACTTTTGGTGGAAGGAGTCTTTTCATTTATTTATCCAAATATTTTAGTGCCTTGTGCCTGCCAGGTGCTGTGTGCGTCCAAGTCATTGAGAATATAATAGCGAATAAAGCTAGATCCTTATCCTAAAGGACTTAGTTTCTATAGGCAGACATGAAACACAAACAGAATAATTTAAAAGTTGTGAATTGCATTAGATTGAAACATGAAATCGTCAATATTCAACCATCTTTGACCTAGAAAGTAGTAAATTTATATCAACTTACTACTATGAAAGAAACAAGAGAATGAGCTGGGGGACAAAAGGGGATGATAATTTGGGATAGAAAGGTCAGAAAAAGTCTCTGTGAGGAGGTAGCATATGAGATGCCACCTGAAAGATTATTTAAATCAAGATGCAAATGCCAGAGGGGTCCCCAAGTGCGCTGGGGATACGTAAGTTGAAATATAACTTTTACGTGAAATCTTCCAAATTTTACATGATGGCTATCCTTTAAAATTTAGAAAATGTTTTGCAAACCAAGGGATTTATCTGCTTGCCAGAAGTGGCTCACTCAACACCAGTTTACAGTCTTTGCTTTAAAGCATTCCAAGCAGAAGGAACAGCATATGCAAAGACCTTAAGCAAGAAAAGGCTTGACTTGTTCAAGGAACAAAAAGGAGGGCAGTGTATCCAGAACCAAGTGACCCCAGAGGAGGGTGGTGTGTGAGATGAAGTTGGAAAGGAGCCAGACGACAGAAGCTCAGAGAAGTGAAGGGGGAAAAGTTCAGGGTCAGAAGTCCAAATTTAGTGTGTACTCCACTTGACAAGCGTGTACCCGGGGGCTACACAGGGTTGAATCTGCCTGGAGGAAGGGGCGCCTTTTCCCAATCCATACAAAGATATCATGAATACTGCAGGTCTCCTTGAAGGCAGGTGATTTATTCCACTTTACAGTTCAGTAATGTGCCCAAACACAGTGGCAAAGTCCGCATTTAGGTTTCGATTTTCTTTGAATTGGAGGCCCATATCCTTCTAACTACAAAACTACCTTTCCAATTGAGAGAGATTTACCATGACAATACCCTTCCTTTGGAGGGTTTGCTTGTCTGCATAACCCTAAGTGAATGTCCATTAATTTAGTGGCCAAAGAATGCTTAAATATTAAGTTGAATATAGAATAACAGGGACCTGGAGCCCAAACCTCACCACACTCCATACAGACTTGTTCAACAATTTCATGTGGGCTGGTAACACCAACCTGTCAAGAATTTAGTGCTCTCATTTTCAAGCTAAAGTGAATATACCTTAAAGATTTAAAGTTGAGATACATGATTTTTTTCTGGTGAGAAATCAAAAGAAGGGTCTCATTTCAAGAGATCTTAGAACTGTAGAGGAAGATGAAATTCAAGAAAGTGGATTTGGATAAAAATGATATTTCAGCCACCCAATAGGTGTTGACTAAAGTATTTCAGGAACTCAGTGAGCAGGTCTTCAGTGATATAAACTATACTTCACTTGGTCTGGAAAAAAATTTGAGAGGTGGAGGATCAGAGGGAAGAAGTCTCGGGCTTGGAGAGCTCCAGCCTGGGAAAGGGAGGAAGGTGGCCACAGTGTGAGGCCTGAGAAGTGAAGCCAACGTGCAGCGTTAGAGACAAGCTTACAGTTTAAGTTAACCACCTGAGTAAATGACAGTGGGAGGAGATTGCTAAATTAGTTTTCAGAACTAAATGTGATAGAGTGCTTCATTAATATTCACCGTCAGTTCTTTGTCATTTGTTAGACTATTTGAACAGAGAAAGCAGCATAATAACATTTTCCAGATGCTCCATGTGGGTTATTTAATTTACATTGTAGATAAAAATAGATCTGATTTAACTTTCCTTATGATTCGTTAAACTGCTAGATCTTTGCCTGTAGGATTAAAATGAAAATTAAATTTTTAAGAGAAAATCACTGATTATATTTTGCTTTTAGATTAGTGGATTCTAATTATTGCATTAAAGCAGAAGGTGGCAAACTTTTTCTGTAAAGGCGAAGATATTAAATATTTTTGACTTTATAGGCCAAATAGTCTGTCACAATGACACAGCTCTGCCGCTGTGTTACAGAAGCAGCTATAGGCACATGTAAATGAGTGAGCATGGCTATCTTTCAATAAAACTTTATTTATGGACAGTGAAATTGAATTTTATTCAATTTTTATCTGTTATCTGAAATATTTGTCTTTTGATTAATAAATTTGTATTATCACGGTCTCTATAAAAATAGGTGGAGAGCTGGATTTGGTTCACAGCCATAGTTTGCTGACCCCTGAATTAAAGGATTTAAAAAATGGTCTGGTTTTCTCAGTCGTCCATAATGTTGATTTGATCATAGGAGGGCGTCTTGTTTTGTTGTAATGGAGAGGTTTCCTTACATTACACACTTGAAAAACTTTCAGCAGCAGTTCTCAATTCTGCATCTGAATCACCTGAAGAGCGTATTAAAATGGAGATCGCAGGGTCACCTCCCTGAGTTCCTGATTCAGTAAATCTGTGTGGGGGCCAAGAACTCGCATTTTCAACAGATGAGGCTGGTGCTGTTATTCTGGGACCACACTTAGGGGATCACTGGTTTAGAGATCATCCTGGGAACAATGAGGTTGCCTCTTTTACTCAGTGTCCTTAGAGGAACTATTCACTCTTCTACCTAGATGATTTCTTAGAGACATTCAAAATTCGAATGGTTCAAAGACCAAAGATAATTGGAACCAAATTTATAACTTCCCTGTCTACTGTAGTATTTTTCCTCCATTAATTTCTGTTTTAAACATTTAAAACCTAGAGATTGTTTTACAACAGTG
>NW_006440137.1:192853-236219 GCF_000325575.1 Pteropus alecto | reverse complement strand
GAACATATGTTATATATAGTATATATTATTAAAACGTATTTTATATAAGATACGTATCAGTTTTGAAAACAGTACATTGCCAGTAGCTTTGGCATTTGTATTTCTCCTCTATCACATCATCCTTTTCTTTCATTTTTACTGTTTGTATCCACAAGCAATATAAAGTCTAGTGTTACACACATGAACTTTATATAGTTTCATTACACGCACATACACCCATGTTGACGAATGTAGCAATGGTTCATTCACTTGCGCGTCTATGAGAATATCCGTTTCGTGAATGCATTACAATTTATCCATTCCCCTAGTCATGGGCATTTGGATTGTTTCCAGTTTTATTTTGCAAATGATATAGCGGTAACTGTTCTTGAATGGTGTCTCCTAGTGGATGTGAACAACAGTATCCTCACAGCCGAGATGGGGGAATTGTTCAGTTATGGTGTGTGCACAGCTTCAGTTTTACTATGTAACCATCAAATTGATTTCCAAAGTAGGAATTTATCTTCACCACCTTGATATCACTAGATTTTTACATTTCTGCCAATTCAATAGGCTTGAAATGATACCTTACTGTGCTTTTAATGTGCATTTTCTTGATTACTAGTATAATTTATATATTTTCTTTTATTTATGGGCCTTTCATGTGTCTTCTTTTTTGAAATGACTGTTTTCTATTAGCTTCTTTATCTTGATCTAATCGGTTTATAGAATTTATATTCTGGTTACTAATATTTTGACATTTAGATTTTTACAGATATCTCCATCCTTGTCGTGCCTTGTCTTTTCGTATCTTTATGATTTTTTTGATGGATAAAAGTTTTAGATTTTATTGTAGCTTAATAAAAAACTCTTTCTCCTTGTGATTTGTGTGTGCGTGTGTGTATGTGTGTGTGTGTGTGTGTGTGTCTGTCTTAAGAAATTCTTCCCTTCCTTGAGGTCGTGAAGATATTCTATATTTTCTTCTAAAGTTTTGAGTTTTTAAATTTTTCTCTAAAATTTGGTTATTTTACACAAGTCTTTAGTTCAGCCAGAAATAACTTTTGTTTATAGTATGAAGTATAGATCCTTTTTTTTTTTAATCTGGATGACTCGTTGTCTTAATACTTTTATAGTTCAGCCACTGATCACATTGTGACTTTTTACGTATTTCAAGTGTACACATGTATAGTTCCTATTCTGTTCCACGGTCAGTTGTCTATCTCTGTGTCGAGATCATTCTGTCTTCATTCCTATAGCCATAGCTTTATAATGATTTATAATATGTGATAGAGCTTTTAAAAAAGGTAATCTACTTTTTTTTTATAATAAACTCCTGGTTAGTTTTGGCCCTTTGTTCTTCTACATAAATTTTAGAATTCTTTTAAATTTTGTGGAAAAAATGAATTTGGGTTGGAGATGTATTAATAGATTAATTTGGGAAGGAGTAACATCTGTATAATATTGAGTATTCCTGATCGTGAATATGTAATATCTTTCCATTTATTGATGTCTTAATACATTTCAGTAAAGTTGTTTTGTTTTTTGCATTAAGGTAATATATTTCTTTTGTTAAGTTTATTAGTAAGCATCTTATTTTTTACTATCTTTTAAGAGTTTGTCTCTGATGTATAGAAATGAAACTAATTTTTGTTTGCTGACCTTATATTCAAAAACCTTAATTCTTATTGTTTCTAATAATTCGTGAAGTCTTTTGGGCTTTTTCCATGAAGAGTCATCTTCTGCAAATAATGACAGTTCTCAGTTTGTCTTCTCAAGCCATATGTTTACTTCTTTTTCTTTCCTTACTGAATTGACCTGACTGAAACTTCTAGTACAATGTGAAACATAAGCGGCATCTCATTTCTGATTTAAGAGGAATGCTTCTAACATTTCTAACATTTGCTGCTACGTGTTTGCTGGAGGTTTTAGACACATGCCCTTTATCAGGTTAATGAGATGTCGTTTTATATACATATGCCTATTTTGCTAGAGTTTTTTTTAAATAAAAAGATTTAAAATTTATCAAATGCAATTTATGTGTATATTATGATAATATGTGTGTGCTTTTTGTTTGTTAATATACTGAATTAGAGAAATCGATTTTCTAATGTTAAACCAAGTCTGTGTTCCCGGGATAACTTGATACATGTCCTAACCTATGGCCTGGCGCTCCCCCCAATCCAGGGTCCCCTGTATTGTGAATATACTCATTCCCCTGATTTGTTGGTATCTCCCCCTCACTCTCCTTCAGGGGTTGCTGTCTTCAACCAAATTATTTTAATCTCATATCGCCACCTAGTGGCACACTTTGGAAATTTCCGACTCGATACCTTCACCTTCTTTAGTACGCATGTAGTTTCCCCTGTTATCACTGTAACCCCTCGTTAATTCTGTTGTCTTTCTTGTACCTTACATTTATCCCCTTCTCTCCCCTATCCTCCTTTCTCTTGCGCTTCCAGATTTTCTCAATATACTTATTGAAATCATTCTCTTTTCCTTCCTTTGCTGGTTTTCCCTTTGTTCCTTTATGAGGATAAATCTACCTTAATTATGGTTAATCGGAGTGAGAGTAGGACTGATGACAAAAGAAAAAAATACAGCAATACATTTTTAAATGACACTTGATACAATAAAGTGCCAACTCCGCTAACCTTCTAAGTCCTTGAAAATTCTTAAAATTTCCTTTAAAATGTTCTTAAATTTCAAGTATTACTTAGTCATCTAATTAATTCTACCCAGTTTAACATCAAGCTCAAGTACTAAAGATAAATTATAAAAATGTTAATAAGTTTCTTTGTTTCTCTGTTTTTTTTATTACTAGCTCTGACAAATTTGGGGTTTCTACTGTATTTTACTGCAAAGACTCAGTTTTTATGGGTTAAACTGCCTGGAAACTGGACTGACATCTATAATGTGGTTTCTATGGGAAACAGCTCACCATGGATGCCCTTTTGGTATATGGCCAATTTATAAGACAGAGATTGCTAGTAACTGAATTTCTAATTGCTTAACCCAAGAGCATAGAAAATACTGTAAGCAATATTCTCCCCACTCAGTGAACTGACACATGGATAAACATGGCTGATTTAGCAGTTTCTCTGTAGAGTTAATCAAGACTTTGTTTTTGGTGTCTCCAAGGACTGTATCTGAGAATGGCAGAGTCAGCTGAAGAAGACAGACCAGAGAAAGTAGGGCTGAAATTGGTCTCTTTAACCACGGCAATGCCAACATGGCTGAAGGAGAGGTTGTTTTTGTTGTTTGTTTTAACCCACCCCCGTCTTTTAGTAGGCAGATATAGCAGAGTATATTGAGAACTTGCTGATTCAAGGATAGCAACTGTTGACTTCAAAGTAGGTACCACAGAGTATTTGGGGTCTATAAGTCTGGTTGGTGCCTGAAAGACATTTAACAGTGCATACATTAATCAGAGAGAATCTCAAACGAAAAGTAAGATCTGTCTTCAGCAGTACTCTAATACTTACAAAGCTTTGATGTGTATGGCTTTGAGATCCATTATTCTTGTGAAACTGTAAAGTTTGTGTAGAGTTGTTGCAACTATTAGAATTCTAACATCTATTTAAAAGGGAGGTTTAACATTAGTCTTATTTCCATATTGTAATAATGGAGATTCAAAAGTAGATTGAAGAAAAAAATTAAAGATTAATAAGGAGATAACTTTGGCAATTTGGTTACCCAGAGACCCTACGTAATCCAGAATGATAAGGTGGCCCTGGCATTCTATACTCTTTAGCTTCCTTCTGTGTTCTTTTGCTAAATGCTTTCTAACCTCTTGATGTCTCTTTTGAAAGGTGGGGACCCAAACTGTATGCATTGTTCCAGATGCGCTCTTGCCAAAACAGCATAAAGCAAATGTAACAGTTAAGAAGAAGGCTCCCTCCCTCATCAGGTAAGTACAACTGGCAGCTGTGGCTAGGCCAGCCCACCTTCTCATTAGACCTGCCATACCTCTCCGCTGGTGGGACCCCATAAAATCTGAACTGTTAATCCACAGCCCAGAGCCTTATTCTGGCCTAGTGAATTCTCAGTCAAAGGGTCTGACCCAGAGCATCCCCTACCCATGACAGCGTCTAGTTTCTCTCCCTCCAGGTTCTTTCTTGCTTTTTTACGTCTCTTGGGCTCTTTGCTAGTCAAGAACATCTTCCTCTAATTTAAATTTTGAGGTCAGATAGTTTATGAAATTGAGATTTTACCTGTAGTCTTGGTGAACTGATTGGACATGCTACTTTAGTCTGTTCTTTTACCTTTGTGAAAGAACCTTCTTGATGTAGAGTGAATATTATAGTGCAAAAGCTCACATGTGGGACACTTGTGTGCTGCTGTTAGGTTTTATTCTTATCTTTTAAAAATACTCAGATATACTTAAAAATGAGGTGCCATACAAATATATTGAATAGAAGGATTCCATGATTGGTTAATTATGCATTGATCTCAATTTGGAAATATTTTAAAATCATTGATAAACATGATTCTCATGATAACAGGTTGTTTTAGAATTCCTTAATTTTGTTGGCAGAGACTATTTTTTCCTATCCCCTTTCTAAATAAAACCACAGCAATGCAGTTTATCTTACAGATCTTGAATGGTTCGTTGGAGTTCCCCCAACTTGCTGATTAAGCCTGCGAAAGTTCTATAAACCTAACTCTAGTTCTATGTGAATATAGTTGAGATAATACCTAAGATGTGGGATAAATGTCCGTTGTAACAATATTATTTTTAAGTTTTTTTCGTGAGAGATATAAAAATGGTCATATATGTTCAGTTTGGGTGGGGAATTTTTAGAAATGATTTGCTTCTTTGGCCTCGAATTTTGGATTGCTCTGAAACGAGTTTAAAGTCATGCAAGAATTTCTGACATTCCACGACATCACCAAAACACTTCATTGTTTTAAACCCACTTGAAAGGCTTGTGACACATCCATCACCATTCTTTCTCACTTGATTTGAAAGGGGTGGAGCATTGTGAATTTATATAATCCTGTTAGACTTATTCCTGATATTTAAGCTAAAATCCTTGGTTAAAACATGTCCTTAGAATTCCATATATTGCCATAAACGATATTCTTCTTAGCTTTAAACTACTTCTTCCAATGCAGGAATTTATGTAACTCTTTCCATTTTGTTTGCCAATTGGTAAAATTCCCCAAATTAAAACTTGCCTGATATTTGGCAGTTTTCCTCATTGATTTTTATCTGTTAATTTTGCTTTTTTAGAGCAAGGCTTTGAGTGAGTTTGACTCTTGCTGCTGTCATCAGAAGTAGAAAAATGAATTTCCTGCATGACTCACTAGAAAAGTCAAGATCAAATGACAGAGATTTTGAATCATCCAGAGATTAACTTATTAAAGGATCAAGGGAACTGGCAATTGCCACATCCTTCAGCTTGAAATGTCACAGAGCTGGCAGCCTTGGAAGAACTGCTGGCCCCCTCCAAAGCTGATTATAATGTTATTGACCCAAGAAAGAGCACAAGGACTTCCGAGTGGTTTTGCAATTCTTTTCCTATAGTCTTTAGGGTTTTTGCATCGAACTCTCATTTAGTCTTCCTTTGGCTTCTGGGATTGTTGTGGTGAGGAATTTGAGGTGACATTTATAGCCATGGACAAGCTGTAGCTGGCTGGTTTCTTCAGGGATAGAATGCCCTACAGCCTCAGGTACAGGCCGTATCCAAATTACTAATCAGCCCCAACGCCTCTCATGGTCGGACCCACACACTTCTTGCTTTCAACCTCCAGGCCTGCTCTTTCTTTGAGGGACTAGGCTGATTTTAGCTTAGGAGGCCATGTTAGACCTGATCCGAAGACCCTCTTTCCTGGACCCCTGGGCTAGGAAGTGGCCCGAGGTGGGAAAGACGGAACTGGTGTAAATACAGTGAGTTCATATGACTCTTGGGCACACATGCCCCATAGGCTGCTCAGCGACTTCTCTTGTGATTCATGTCACAGAGGTTTATAAGACCATGACCTGAAAGGGAGTGTGTTTACATCATATCTACATCATAATTCTGGATCGGAACATTGCGAGGTCTGCTGTGTTCGATTCCCTTTGAGACCAAACATAATTCTAGCTGGGCTGAGCTCAGGGTATTGTCCATGGAATCACTTTTGTTTTGCTGTGATCCGTATGTCATGACATTTCTTCAGCATCCATTCCCCTTCCTAATTCAATAGTAAATTCAACCATGGCTAACAGTTATCTATGAAATGTACCCATTTCAATCAGGGTCATCTCTATTTCAATCCTATTATAGTCACATCTGTTGCATTTTCTTCTTTCTTGCCTAACTTTCTTGTTCACTTTCTCTGTCTTCACACAGGCCCCTGGCATCTGACGTATGGCGAGCTTTAGCATAAGGACCTACCAAGACCTGCCTGATGTTCTGAACATGTATATCCTCCAAAGTCTAGAATCTCAGCTGGAACCAGATGGACACTTGTTCCCGCAACCAGGGCTCTTGCTGATGGTTCTCTCCACATCTCAGTTGATTGCTGGTTTTCTCTTTCTTGCTCTCCTGTCTCTCTCCAAACACCTCTTGATTGCCTTTTCTAGGGACAGACCTTAGAAAGATGGGCCAGGACTTGGGATTCTGCATTGTACCCTGCAGTCCCAAGCCAGCATCCACTGCACCCCATCTTCAAGGCACCAACCCCCAAATAGATGCTTGAAGGCATCAGCTTCTGAGAGCCCACTTTTCGTCTGCATGACTAGCTTGTAAGGAGGGATATATAGAGAGAATTTCCAAGAATTTTCCACTTTTTCAAAAAATGTATGTGACTTATTTTTGGCTTTGAACTGAAAGCAGATTCATGGTGTACATCTCTGTCTACTTGTGCACATCTGTGAACTCTGGAGAAATTGATGCAACGTTCTCCTTCCTATCTGGGCTGTTTGTATAATTGTATATAAATGTAGCAATAAATATATTCTAACACCAGCCTGGTATTACTCTCCACTTGATTCTGCATCTGATAGTAGGTAGTAACTATCACATTCTCAGCTACCCTACTGACCAGTGGGGCTTGCCTTCCCCATCTCAGGTTTTCATCTTCTCTGATTTCACAAAGTGTTAGTTTGCAGTTGGCCAGTGTTTGGAGAAAGAAGGTTGAGGAGTATTGTGGCAGAGCTGGGAGTGAAGCAGCATTATTAATTCACTAGGTGGCACTATTCCTGGCACTCTGAGGTGGCTTGCATGTCCAAGGACTGAAGCTTAGAGGACTGGGTGACTGACGGTTTGTGACATGAGTACTACCAGCTAGTTTACTAATCACTCTTACATTCTCCAAAAATTTATTATGCTGCAATTATATGGCAGGTACTTACCTGCCAGGCACAAAGGTACCCTTTTTTTTTTCCCCCAGAAAAACCACATAAAACATGCCAACATGATATTAAATTTTTTATCTGTCCCTGATGTTTTTCAAGGGTACTGTCTAGTTGTTTTAGAAACAGTGTCCTCCTAAAGGGGGACGCATGAGCATATAACCTTTTGTTTGGCAGCAATACTGTTTGTCTAACATCAAGGAATATTTGTTCCCAAATTGGTATCATAATTTACTTGAAATCTTTGGTTATTGGGCATTTTTTATCACTTGAAAGATAACCACATACTTTGTGTGATTTCCTATTAAATTGCTCTCTCTCAGGCCTCTCTGCCTTTATAGTGGAAGTTGGTGGAAAACCATTTGGCCATAGAACCCGGGAATGCAGTGGAGCTGGAAGTTGGGTTTCCTATGGCAGAGGTTTGCGAGCGGCACCTGAAGAGATAACTTTTTATGTATTAAAACAAGATAGACTGGAAGCCCTCGAGGAAACCATCAGGTTGAGCTCTTTGAACCACTGATCAGACAACTGATCATGCCAGGTCGGTTCTTACTTTCACCTTTTAGTAGGTTCATCAGACAACCTGAGGCTCAGGGTCCAGAGTTAAAGAAGGCACACTGCAGGCCGCTGCCTTCCACAGCAAATACCCATGTGATAGCACTTGACACACTTCCTTCACATAGATTTGTCTGGCCAAGACTGGCAATACAGGCAGAAATGATTTGAAAAGATACATGACAAATTATCAGTGGCTTCTTGTTATAGTGTGGCATAAGATAAGCTTAGTTATAGATAACACTATACAAGCAACAGTTCCTAAGCTTGTTTATGGAGCTGTGGAGGATTGAGGGTTTTCAGCCTGCGGGTGTTAAACCTGGACGTGCGTTGTGGCTCTGCCGCTAATTAGTAGTTAGAACTTGCACATGTCGCTGCAACCCTCTGATTTGTCTGTTGGAAAATGAGGTGTTTGGACTAAATGGTTTCTAAGATCTTTTTTGTTCTTCGAATCTCTCTCCCTTTGGGAAAGGGAAAGGAGTAGCAGACTTTTAATGCTAAAAAGGAAAGTCATGGGATGGCAAATATGAGCAATTGAGAGGCAGAAAAGAGTTATGAAGATCATTTATTTATTTATTTATTTTTTTTAAAAAAACAATCCCACAGCATTTATTGTTATCTGCTAATAACATAAGGGAAATCAAAGCGATATGAATAAATGTTCATGAACAAAGTATACCTAAAAAACACAAACTCTATTGCCTTCTCAACAATTTCTCACTTCATCAGTCATTTCTAGTTGGAGACACTTTGGAGCAGAGTAATATTATCTCCTTTTAGCATGATCCAGCCCACCTGTTTTCTTGACTTTGTTTTAGAATGAATCTCTTCTGCATCATCTAATACGAGGTTCATATACTCATCAAAACCAACGATACAGCTTTCTATCCTCATATTCACTTGTTCATAAAGCCACACCTGAATCTGAGATCTATTTTGCAAGTATCTGAAGATGAGGTTGATGGGCTGCACCATCACCTTCTGCACTTTTTGGCCCTGGTCCTGGACATCACCTGGTCCAACTCCTTCTGAGGAAACAATATATTCAGCTCTCGCTCCCCTTTCGCATCTTAGCGACTGGATTTTTTCTTGGGGTCTGTTCTGCCAAGAGCGGAAAGACTGTAGTCTACACTTGCTGGGACAGGTGGGTGGGATGTTGAGACCTCGGAATAAGAAGCCACTTTTCTTCACGAACCGCCCACCCAGCCACGGGGCAGCGCCGTGAAGAGTGCCCCCTGACCCTTATAAACTGTTGGACTTCAGTCCTGATCTAGGAGGCAGAGCTGACAGGGGTGCAGCAACCCAGAAGGGAAGAAAGCTGATCACTTCCAGTCAGTAATAATCCACACTCACACTCAAACACGGGGGCGGACAGTTCCCTCCTTCGGCACAGATACAACACTCTAGCACAGCACTCCTGCCCTCTTGGCCAGCCTGCATCCCCTTCTGGGCAGATGGGATGAATTATTTTACTGGTGAGTTTGGAAAAGAGCTGTGTACCAGTCCTTCCTCCTCTTATTCTGTTGAGAGCTGGCTGTCTACAGGAAACAGAGATTTATGGTCTGCTCCTTCATAGCCTAGCAGGACTGGGCTCCCACAGGAAGGGTAAGTCCACCTAATTTGGGGTTCAATATTAGGAAATCAGTTGCCACAGGTATAAGCTGCACTCTCCAGTACTTGCTTTGTCAGTGATCAAGGTGATCTTGACCTTCACCTGCTTATTTTTTGGCTTCAATTCCCAACTGATTTAGCACAGTGGTTCTCACTTTAATGTGCATCAGAATCACCTGGAGGATCTGTTAAAGCATTGATGTCGATGTCGGTTGGGCTCCACTCCCACAGTTTCTGATTCACAGGTCAGGGATAGGGCTCAAGAATGTGCATCTCTAACATATTGCCAGCTGAAGCTGTGGGCTGTGGCTGCTGAACTGGGGACCACAGTGACAGCCTGAGGGAGCATTTGGCTGAGGGAAGGAGTTCTATTTCTTGGTCCCCTCACACTCTGGAACTGAATGTTCTCGGGGCTGTCTGAGTCAGCCTGGCGTCCTTCAGAAAACCGGAGCCGGCAGGCAGTTTTCGGTCAGCATGAGTAAGTAACTCTTACAAATCAATATCCTCTTCTAGCCCACGGCCTTGGGAAGAAACAAATGGTTATGGATTATACTCATTTCTGTTCTAAGTGGAACAGCAGCAGAATCAATGCCAGCCATAAATCAGCCCTGAAATGCCAGTTTAAACATAGAATCCAAGAGATGTGTGCAGTTCTCCTTTGGTAAAACCTTGTAGAACATTGTGCACAAATAAACATTTCACTGAGGCTTTTCAATAATGATGAAGCTAGTGCATTTTAAAAGCCTTTAACTGAAATATAAAATACAAACATTTACAAATAAGTGGACAGCGTGAAGAATCTTCACAATCTGTACCAGTGGAATCAGCGCTAGACCAGAAAGAGAACTTTATCCCCGCAAAGTCGCCCTGTTTTTTTTCTCAGTTCCCGATGCTCCCTCCCTCTCAGGGTAAGTGGATCTTGAATAGTAACAGGGGAGGTATGTTTTACTGTTTGCTACATTACATAAATGTAGCCATTCAGCACGTACTCTCTAGAGTCTGCTTTCTTTTACGCAACAAACTCCTGAATTCTTAAAAATCGCGCTCACCCAGTCTGCCTCGTTGCCGCTCCACTCAGGCCCACCTCTCAGGCCTCTGTTCAGGAGCCGCGCCCCGCCTGCTGCATCGTCCTCCCCACTCCCCAGTGTGACTCCCCCTTACCTGCCAACTCTGGGCCTCCCACCTCCAGGCTGTCCTGTGCCCTCACCCGGTCAGGTGTAGGCTCTAGCATGGTCCCCACAATGGCCCCACCTCAGAGGCTCATCCCTTCCTCCATATGGGTCGGAGATGTTTGCTCTTCACAGTTCTGCCGGGATCTGGTTTTCCCTGCACCATGTGGAACACCAGGTCTCTGAGGCACCGCTGCAGAGCCACAGAGACTGGTGAACCCCGCAGGCGCTTCCAGCACCTCGGCCAGGAGCAACACTGGTCTCTTCTCATATTACTTTGGTCAGAAGTAGTCACAGGGCCACTCTAAGTCACATGGCGCCTGGGGAGGTAGGAGGATATTTGGTGAGCATCACTGTCTCTGCTGCACCAACTCTTTCTTAAGGCCAGAATATGTCCCTCTTTGCCCTTTGCCTCAAGTACAGCAGACAGCAAGGGCAGGGGCCGAACACCTCTCTGCACACAGGCCCGCGCTGACCTCAGGCTGCCTCTGAGGGGCCCTGGAGGCCTGGGAGTGTGTGCACACAGACCTCTTGCACCCTGAACCTCACGTATTTCTTTAGCATTGCTTTTTTTTTTTTTTTGGTTTGGTGGTTGATCCAAGCAAGGTGAAGGCCACCCAAGTTAGAGTGAGTGAGTCATTGCTCTTCCTTGTTCTCACAGTGATCAGGTCTCTGTGGTCTGAAAATGAGACTGTTCTGATTCCAACTCACTTTCTGCTGTGTGACCTTAGGCAAGTTTTTTAACTTCTCGACTTTAATTTCTACCGGCAAAATAACGGACCTCTCTAATATATATTTATTTTTTCTCCTCCAACAAAGTCTGTTGGACTTTATGGTAAAACTGAAAAGGAATCCATTTTCTGTTCCTTTTGTCTTAATGCAGTAATGTTACTCAGGGGTCCTGTTATCCTGGGGTAGCCTGTCCACTTAGCCCAGGTGGACTCGTGCCAAAAAGTGTCTTAAGGGTAGAAATGAAGAGACTTGGTACAAGTTCTGAAAAATAGGGTTACCTGAGGGAATACTATTGTTTTATTCATTCGTTCGAAAACCATTCAGTGCCACCCACTGTGTTCTGGGCTGGAAGGCATCCTGCCCCCCTCCTGCTTTCCCATGTCCCACTTCCCCTAGGGCCAGGGCCAGGCCTGGGTGGCACTCGTTAGTCTTCACTCACTGATAATTCAAGGGAGAACATGAGGCTGATAATTCATGGTAATATTGGGAGTTGCAACTTTTTCCTTCGAGAAAGCTGCTCATGCAGCGAGTCCAGCAGCTGTGTGTCTACCTTCTCTGTGCTCTGGCCTGGTCCTGAGGCCAGCCAGGGAGGTCAAGGCAGGCTTCGAGAGGGATAAGGAGGGCTCTAGACTATACGGATGGCCATATGACAGAGCGCTTATATCCAAATCAAGAGTCGACTCCTGGGTGTGCCCTGGGCCTGCGTCTGAAGTGACTAATGATGTTTGGGGGCGAGAGCTGCCCTTTTCTCCAGGCTGCTCCTGGGGTGGTGCAGAATGTCTCTGCCCTAGCAAATTTCACCCTGGTGTGTGTGGTGTAACTGGCTCTTAGATGTCTCCCTTTCCTTGCTCTGTTGGGAGGTGATAGCTCAGCTCTGGACCGCACAGCCCAGGTCCTGACTCTGTCCATTGCCAGCTCTGAGAACACCCTTCAGATCCACCCAACATAACACGAGGGCACAGGGGCCATGGCCCTATTCCTAGCCAAGCCCCAAGGCTCCACCACCCAAACTCCTCTAGGCCCTGACCTCCTGCCCACCCAACAGGGGGCAGTGGGAGATACTGGGAAGGGGCCAACCTCAAGCAGCTCCTGACCTTGGAGGAGGATGAGGACACACAGTCCAGAGCCACAGGGTGTGGAGTAGCCTGGGTCCCAGCCACCGCCCAAGCTGTGTTCACTCTTGCAGATCCAGAGACATTCCAAGGAGATGCCTGGAATGAGGCAATAAAGGAACTTTGTCTATTCGTTCACCATATATGTACTGAGCACATAGAATGATGAACTGAAGGCAAGGTAAATCTACACACTTGGCCTCAAATTTTGCAACTGAGTAGCTTTCATCCAGAGTGTGAAGAGAGGCCTAAAGGATAAAGTGTGTCATAACAGAGTGCGTAAATCCTTTGGAGGGTTTTCAACAGGGGAGTGACTGACCTTCTTTATAATTTTAAGAGAATATTCTGGTTGCTCTGTGGAGAGTGGATTTGAGGGATAAGCATGGTATTGAGAAGATGAGGCCTTAATATTCTCGAGAGAACACATAGGCCAAAGCAATAACAGGAATGGACATTTGCTGGGCAGCTCTGGGCCAGGCGCAGTGCTTAGAGTGTGGTTTTACATGTCGTAGATGGCCATGTGGCAAAACCCTTGTCCAGCATCACTCTTATCTGAGCTGGGTTTGATTCAATTTCAGAAGTGTGTCCCCAGTGGGCTTCTCTTTACCCACTGAGTCAGTCTGCTTTACGTCGCCATGGGGAAGGGCAATCACAGGAGTCTCCCCACGTCCGAGCAGTGGGGTGGGGAGGGCAATCACAGGAGTCTCCCCACGTCTGAGCTGGAGAGATGAATGTTAGAGCTATTAAGAGGGCCGAATGGAGGGCTCGGGGAACTGTGCGTGCGTGCGTGCTGTGGGGCAAGGAGAAAGGGCTCAGGTCTCTGTCTTGCACTTAGAATGCCCTGGGCTTCAATGCTGGACATTTTACACACATGTCTTCTTACACGGACAGCCCTGGAAAGGTGGGTAGAAAGTTCCCTTTTTAAATAGAGGAAGTGGCTGAGCTTCAAGGTCAACAATGCGCTCAAGGTCTAAGTGTGGCAATGGAGGCACCAGATTGGCAGCCCCGTCTCTGTCTCTCGAGTTCATGCGCCTCCCATTGGACCCCACTTCCTTACCTCTCCCACCTGCAGTTGGCTCTGCTGTTCTCTAAGCCAGAGAGGAGCTGCAATCTCACTGTTCCTTTGGTCACTGGCTGGAGGTGGGAAAAGCAGATCCTTCTCTGTGAGCCTCCAGGTTTCCCCACCCAGCGCTCCTTGCTGGGAGGCTTTTCCGCTTTGTCCGAGGCCCTAGGCATAGTATTGCTGTGAGCTACAAGGTTTTGCCTTACAACATGAGAGAGCCAGTGTCTCTCAAGATGCATTTCTTTTCCTCTGGGAAGATATAGTTAGCCTCAGAAACACTAGGTCTCTTGGAGAGGAGGGCGGTGTGTGTTTTGGGGGGGCGGGGATGGTGGCAGGGAAGGTGACCTGAGGCAAGAGGGGGAAGGTTGCATTGGTTCCTCCTGGTTACAAAGAAGGGTCAGAAAGGCAGTCTGCAAAATGGGCCGTAAGTTAGGAAACATATCTACTGCCTTGGCTCCGTGTGAGCTGAGGAAGCAAGCTGTAGGGACTGTCCGCCTCCTCTGACCTCTGCTTGGGCTTCTAGAGCCCGGTTGCTCAATCCTCGAATACATGTATGTTTTAACAACATAACTAGAGCTGTGGCCAGAATCAAATGCTCCCTGCACCACCCCTTTGTCCACTCGGCATTTCCTGCTACCAATCTGGGAAGGGTTATCAGAAGTCTGTATATTAAATTCTTGTTAAAGAGATGGAGAGGGAGCTTTCAAAGCCAGTTGCCATCTTCCTCTTTCCCCACCCCCCATGACCACTGTTACTAGGTAGGGTCCAGGCAACCTCTGGCTGGGAAGGGTGAGGGGGTAGAGTTGGGAATCCTGTACTTTCTGGGTGATTTGGAAGCAGGAAGAAATGGTGGGGTATGTGAAGGCAAGAGCGGGAGCGCTACTGCCTGAGGGGGCTCTGCGTGAAGGTCTGTCAGAACCTGGGACTGGTGGGTTGACTAACCTGCACCGCCCCTGGGCCAATGGCCTCCTCCAGTCCCGCTCACGCCCCCTCCCACTGCTCTCCACCTGCCTGAGCTCAACGTAGTCCACCAAGGCGAGCCTGGACTAGGCTGGCGTTCTGCTCATTCCTTGCTCTGTAATTCGCAGTGGCTAACATGTACTGTGTTCACAACAGCACAATGCAATCTGCCCTGGTCTTGATGATTTGATAACATACATAGCAAACCTGTAAATCTCCTGAGCTTTTCACGTAGTTACAAAATTGTATTTGCCATCTCCCTTAATCTTTTCATATGCATATTTGAAACAATTAGTCAAATGAATGTGGAGGAGACAAGAGCTTTGAAGGCTGAGGCATCTGGCCCTGGCGGGGGCTCCATGAGGGGAAATGTGACCCAGTGAGCAGGGTGTGCACTGAGGCTGGCCAGCACAGACCCTCGCAGAGTGGGGCAGGCTGAGGATTTACCAAATGGAAAGTGAATTTAAACACTGTATTTCCTATTCTTTAACTATTCTGTCTCTCACAGAGCTCTCCTGGGGAACTGGGAAGGGAATCTATTCCACCACCTAATTAAACTTCTATTTCTAATCTCATGCTGCATTTGTGCAAATAGAAAGCATGGGAAACGCAAATGGCAGCTGCTTCACATGAGAGGTGTTATGTTTGCTGTGGGCATTGTCAAGAGTCTGAAAGCTAAGAGGAGCTTCTCGAAAGACACTGGAGAAGGGCTCTGTGCATGGCTGGAGACAGGAGAAGTGACTGCTGCCTCTGCTCTCTAGGCCTACAAAGAATGCTAGGGAGTGCTAGGGAGTGCCGACAGGAGTCCAGACTCTAAAATAATCTCCTTCCTGCACAAAACCGACCGGTCTTGCTTATCAGAGTCTGCAGGAAGTGGGTTTTCCTGAGGCCCTGAGCACTGAGTCCTGGGTCAAGGCCATCATCACAAGCCTCAGGACACGTAGAGTGCTGGGTAATCTCACCAGTACAGTGACCACGAAAGCAGAGCGTTGAAGGTGTGCAGGTCTACTGAAGTAGAGAAATGAAAGTTCTAATTCATATTTTTCCTAGTCTTTCTCTGTCTCCCCCTCCCCAGTACTCATAGCATGTCTTAGAATGTGCAGTTTCAGCGTCACTGGTGTCCATTCCTTAGACCTAAATTTTTATAGAACAACCCATAGCAGGAGGATCATGGCCCGTTCCTAATGTTGTGGCACAGTAAAAAGGAACAAAAAGGATTTGGGAAGCATGTAGAGAGGCATTTGCCCTTGAGTTTTAACATTTTCTCATTTCTAAAACAGGGATAATGCCTGATTCGTAAGATTTTAGTTTTAACTTATCTACAGTTCTGGACCCTCAAAATGTGAGTGGTCTCAGCAGCCCTGTCTCTCCAACTTTGAGAGCAGCAGTTATAAACTAGAAGGAAATGCTCAAAGAGAAAGACAATCACCCAATATCATCTGACGTCTCCCCAGAAATGTGCATTGTCCATCTGAGGCCACAGAACTCCTATTGCTCTGTCCGGGTTGGCTCTGGAGGTTCCTACAGTGAGAACATTTTCTTTCACTCAGGTCAGGGGGAAGGGATGCAGACAGGTTTGCTGAGCGTCGCCTTCAGGAATAAAAGCAGAGCTCAGAGGGGTCAGTAACGCAGTCCGTGAACTACTGAGCTGTGAGTTTCTAGAAGATTTACCCTATGTTTTGTTATTGTTTTTATTATTGCATTTATTTCCCTATTATGATATGTAGAAAACCCTTAAGCCAAGAAGGGCCTAACAACAGGAAATGGGGTACCCAGATCTCTTTTATTAAAAAAATTATTTTTATTATTAATGATGTTTCAGATGTACAACATAGTGAGTCAGCAATTATATATACCTTATACGATAACCGCAATAAGTTTAGTACCCATCTGTCACTGTATATAGTTATTATGCTATTATTGACTATATTCATTCTGCTATACTGACATTCCCATGACTTATAATGGAAAAGTTTGAACTTCTTAATCCCATCACCTTTTCTGTCTGTCCCTTCACCCCTCTCCCCTCTGGTAACTATCAGTTGTTCTCTGTATCTATGAATTTGTTTCTGTTTGTTTTGTTCGTTCATTTGTTTTTTAAATTCCACATTTAAAGAAAATTATATAGTATTTGTCTTTCTCTGTCTGACTTATTTCACTTAACATAATACTCTAGGTCCATCCATTTTATGCAAATGGCAAGATTTTATTTTACTTAGGCCATGTTAAAACAGTAAACTGGCAAGAAGTTAATTTTAAAAAGGAAACTTTCTCAATTTTACTATATTTTAACAAGTAAAATCATGGCTTTAGTTGTCAATTTTTACTTTAAAAATAAAACATCTAAGATGTTTATCACATGGGTTAAGTGCCTTTTCAGGAACTGTTCAGAAATATAATTATGTTGCTGGAAAGAAACCATTTGAGTTCTAAGATTAAAATGAGATATTAAAATAAGTTTATTCCACACAGTCACATTTATTACTTTCATCCTACCAAGTAATTATTATAGCAAAAACTGGGGGGAGGGAATCATTTGCATAAAACATTCCACAATAATAAATCCCATTATAAGTAGATGAACAGGTATAATATCTCCCCCAGAGCATCACAAATTCAAATAAGACTGCCAGTTTCAGCCATGTTTTGGTTCTTAATGTGAGTAAATGGTCATAATTAATAAAGCACTGTTACCATATCAATTTTACCAGTGTTCTTTCATTAGAGTGAGTTTTGCATAAATATTATGACAAAAAATGTTTCTTTTTTTATGGCTGAGTAATATTCCATTGTGCGTACATATCACATCTTCTTTATCCATTTATTTATCAGTGAACACTTAGGTTGCTTCCATATCTTGGCTATTGTTTTTTTTAAAATACCAGTTTATTTATTTATTTATACTTATTATAATTATTTATGCCTACAGCACCTGGTCTTCCTACGTGGTCTCCCATCCAAGTACTAACCAGGTCCAACCCTGCTTAGCTTCCAAGATCAGACATCGGGCTTGTACAGGGTAGCATGGCTGTAGACCATGGACTGTGGCTCCACTGGGGCACGAACCCAGGACCTCTGCATGTAAAGCAGACATGCTAACCGCTACACTATGGAACTATGTCCTATTTTTATTCATACTATATATACATAATTTTTTTAACATTTTGTTTTTTTATTTTCCCCCCTCCCCTTCCTTCCTCTCCCCTCCCTTCTGGTAACCAACTGCTAGTCCATTGTCCATGTCTGTGAGTCCCTGTTTGTCCCGTTCATTTGTTGCTTTTAGGTTTATATCCCACATATAAGTGATACTATGTGATTATCAACCTTTTCTGTCTGGCTTATTTTGTTTAGCATGATTATCTCAAGATCCATCTGTGTTGTCGCAAATGGCAGTATTTCATCTCTTCTTATGGCTGAGGAATATTCCATTGTATATATGTACCATAGCTTCTTTATCCAATCATCTATCGTAGGACACTTCGGTTGCTTCCATGTCCTGGTCACTGTAATAATGCTGCTTTGAACATTGGTGTGCAAATATCTTTTCGAATATGAGTTTTCAAGGGCTTTTGTAAATAATGCCGCAGTGAATATAGGAATGCATTTATCTTTTTGAGTTATTGTTTTCATTTCTTCATGTAAATACCCTGAAATGAGATTGCTAGGTCGTATGGTAGTCCTATTTTTAATTTTTTGAGGAATCTCCATACTGTTTTCTATAGTGACTGCACCAATTTACAGTCCCACCAACAGTGTACAAGAGTTCTCTTTTCTCTACATCCTCGCCAACACTTGTTGTTTTGGGACTTATTGATGATAGCCATTCTGACGGGTGTGAGATGATATCTTTTGTGGTTTTAATTTGCATTTCTCTGATGATTAGTGATGTTGAGCATCTTTTCATAGGTCTATTGGCTGCCTATATATCTTCTTTGGAGAAATGTCTATTCAGGTCCTCTGCCCAGCTTAAGATTGTTTTTATGGTGTTAAGTTGTAATGAGTTCTTTATATATTTAGGATAGTAACCTCTTATTGGATATATGATTGGCTAATATTTTCTCCCATTCAGTAGGTTGCCTTTTTGTCTTGTTGAAGGTTTCCTTCACTATGTAAAAGCCTTTTAGTTTGATGTAGTTCCATTTGTTTATTTTTACTTATGTTGCCTTTGCCCAAGGAGATGTTTCCAAAAGCTATTGCTAAGACTAATGTCAGCGAGTTTACTGACCATGTTTTTTTTAATGGTTTCAGGTCAAATATTTAAATCTTTCTAAATATTTAAATTTAAATTAAAAAAATTTAAACCATTTTGTTTATTTTTGTATATGGTAAAAGAAATTGATCTAGTTTCATTTTTTTCATGTATCTGACCAGTTTTCCCAACACCATTTATTGAAGAGACTGTCTTTTTCCCATTATATATTCTTGTCTCCTTTATTATGGACTCATTGATCATATATGTGTGGGTTTATATCTAGGCTCCCTATCCTGTTCCATTGATCTATGTGTTTGCTTTTGACCTATACCATACTGTTTTGATTACTATAGCTTTGCAGTATAGTTTGAAATCAGGGAGTGTGATACCTCCAACTTCATTCTTCTTCCTTGAGATTGCTTTGACTATTCGAAGTCATTTCATTATATATAATTTTGAGAATTATTTATTCTAGTTCTGTGAAAACTGCCATTGGTATTTTGATAGGGATTTCATTGACTCCCTAGATCACTTTGAGTATTATGGACATTCTAATGATATTATTTCTTCCAGTCCATGAGTATGGTATATCCTTCCATTTATTTGTTAATTCTTCATTTTTTTTCTTCAATGTCTTCCAATTTTCAGAGTACAAATCTTTTACCCTTTTGGTTAAATTTATTCCTAGGTCTTTTATTCTTTTGGATTTAATTATAAATGAGATTGTTTTCTTGATTTCTCTTTCTGTTATTAGTGTATAGAAATAGAACAGACTTCTGAATGTCATTTTTTTCTTACAATTTTACTGAATTCATTTATTCCAGTAGTCTTTAGTTTTTCTATATATAGTACCATGTCCTCTGCAATAGTGACAATTTTACTTCTTTTCTAATTTGCATACCTTTTTTTATTGTCTAAATGCTGTCGCTAGGACTTTCAATATTATGTCGAATAAGAGTGGTGAGAGTGGGCATCCTTATCTTGTTCCTGATCTTAGAAAAAAGCTTCCAGCTTTTCACCACGGAGTATGATGCTAGCTGTGGGTTCGTCATATATGACCTTTATTATGTTGAGGTATGTTCCTTCTATACCCACTTTTTTCAGTTTGTTTCATCATAAATAGATGTTGATTTTTTTAAAATGATTTTTCTGCATCTATTGAGATGATCATATGAATTTTATCCTTCATTTCGTTTATGTGGTATATCGCATTGATTGATTTGCGGATATCGAACCATCTTTGCATCCCCGGAATACAACCCACTTGATCATGGTATATGATCTTTTTAATGTATTACTGAATCCTATTTGCTAATATTTTGTTGAGGATTTTTATATCTATGTCTATTAGGGATATTGGCTTGTAACTTTCTTTTTTTTTTGTAGTGTCTTTCTTTGGTTTTGGTACCAGAGTAATGATGGTTTTCTGAAATGAGTTTGGAAACTTTCCTTTCTCTCCAATTTTTTTGGAATAGTTTGAGAAGGATAGCTATTAATTCTTCTTTGAAAGTTTGGTAGAATTTACCTGTGAAGCCATCTGGTCTTTGACTTTTATTTATTGGGAGTTGTTTGATTCAATTTTGTTTCTAGTAATTGGTCTGTTCAGATTTTCTGTTTCTTTCAGATTCTTGAAAGAGTATGTGTTTCTAGGAATTTACCCACTTTTTTTCTAGGTTGTCCAATTTGTTGGCATATAATTATTCATAATATTCTCTTAAAATTCTTTGTATTTCTGTGGTGTCAGATGTCACTTTTCTTTCATTTCTGATTTTATTTGGGCCCTCTTTTTTTTTCTCTATGAATTTGGCTAAAGGTTTATCAATTTTGTTTTTCTTTTTAAAGAACTAGCTCTTAGATTTTGTTGATCTTTTTTACTGTTTTTTTTAGTCTGTTTCATTTATTTATGCTCTCATCTTTATGATTTTCTTCCTTCTACTTGCTTTGGGATTTGTTCTTCTTTTCCTAGTTCTATAGGTATAAAATTAATTGTTTGAGTTTTTCTTGTTTCTTGAGGTAGGGCTGCATGGTTATGGATTTCTCTCAGTGATTTTGGATAATTATTTCCATTTTCATTTGTCTTGATATTTTTTGATTTCCTCCTTGATTTCTTTGTTAACTCGTTGATTGCTTAGTAGCATGTTGTTTAGCTTCCATGTGTTTGTTTTTACCAGTTTTCTTCTTGTAACTGATACCTAGTTTTATATCATTGTGATCAGAGAAGATGCTTGATATTATTTCAGTTTTCTTAAATTTACTGAGACTTGTTTTGAGGTCTAACATGTGGTTTATCCCGAAAAATGTTACATGTGCACTTGAAAAGAATGTATGTTCTGCTGTTTTAGGGTCAGATGTTCTGTAAATATCATATTAAGTTCATCTGACCTAATGTGTAAATGCCATTGTTTCCTTGTTGAAATTATCTGGATGATTTTTCCATTGATGTAAGAGGAGTGTTAAAGTTCCCTAGTAACATTATGTTACTGTCTATCTCTCCTTTTATGTCTGTTAATATTTGCTTTATGCATTTAGGTGTCCCTATGCTGGGTGTATAAATATTTACAGGTGTTATATCTTCTTGTTGGATTAATCCCCTTATAATTATGTAATGTCCTCTTTGTTTTTTGTTACAGTCTTTGTTTTAAAATTCATTTTCTCTAACGTAAGTATTGCTACCCAATATTTCTTTTCATTTCCATTTGCATAAATTATCTTCTTCCATCTTTTCACCTTTGTTCTGTGTCTTTCGATCTGAAGTGAGTCTCCTGTAGGCAGCATAGCACAGATTTTTTTTATCCATTCAGCCACCCTCAGTCCTTTGATTGCAACATTTCGTCCATTTTACACTTAAATTATGGACAGTTATGTACTTACTGCCATTTTATTGTTTTCCGGTTGTTTTTGTAGTTCTGTTCCTTTTCTTGCTCTTTTTTTCTTGTACAATGAGGACTCTCTTTAGTGATTTGTTTAGGTTCCCTTTATTTTTTGTGCATCTATTATAGGTTTTTGGTTTGTAGTTACCATGATATTCCTACATAACAAGTGGCTTATAGTGGTCTTTTTTAACTTGATGGTTGCTTAAATTTGAACACATTTTAAAAGCACTACATGTTTTACTCACCCTCCATTTGTTTTTGACATCATCTTTTACTTCTTTTGTGTGTATGTGTACATGTGCATCCCTTAATTCATCACTGTAGTTACACATGCTCTTATTACTTTTGTCTTTTAACCTTGATTAACTTTATAATTGGTTGATCCGCTATATTTATGAAATGTTTGCCTTTATCAGTGAGATTTTCCCCCAGGTTTTATTTTTAGTTTAGGTCTTTTCTTTCCAACTTAAAGAAGGCCCTTTAACATTTCTTATAATGCCAGTTTAGTGGTGATACTTTATTTTAGCTTTTGCTTCTCTGGGAAACTTTCTCCTTCAATTTTGAATTCTGAATTGAGTTTTGCTGGGTATTCTTGGTGGTAGGCTTTTCCCTTTTACCAGTTTGAATATATTGTGCCATTGCCTTCTAGCCCGCAATGTTTCTGCTGAAAAATCAGTTTATAGTCTTATGGGGGAATCCCTTGTGTGTAACTAGCTGCTTTTCTCTGGGCTCAGGCCATGGGGAATCCCGGAGGCAAGCTGTGCCAAAGCTCAGTGCTATAGCTAAAGGGAGAGTGCTCTGTGGGAATTCCCACGGACAAACTGCACCAGGGTGGCAGCTGTGGCTAGAGTGAGTGTGAGCTTTGGGGAGTCCCAGGGGCAAGCAGTATTGGGGCCACCTTGGCAGGCCAGCTGGAAGCTGGAACTGGAGAAGGCTGAGGGGAGACTGAGGGATAAGCTGCTCTAGGGCCCAGAGCTGTGACTGGAGAGGGCAAGGACTGTGAAGAGTCCTGGGGCCAAGCCTTGGAACTGGTGTGGGCCTCGAGGGTGCTGGGATGGCCTTGGTTGGTTGTTAGAGTACCTGGATTGTGCTCCTGCCCGTGATCAAGGTGCTCTCTGGTCTCTCTCCAACATTGGAGAGAGGTCCCACAGTTTCCCTCCTGTTTGTCAGGTGCCCTAGGGTTAGTAAATGGGTCTCTTTCCTGTGTAGTCTAGCTGCCCTTTAAACCACTGAGTTTTCACTGTGCCCCAGGACTGGCTGGTCTGTGTGTGAACCCTTCAGCGATACCTCCATACTGCAGGTTGGTGTACTGGGAGTGAGGTTCCCATGATACCATGTCTCTCCCTCCTACCCATTTTTGTGTTCTCTCTCAGAAGCTGTTTAGTTAGCCCTCAGTTCAAGAACTCTTTAAAATTTAAAATGTCACTCCTGCAATAGACCTTACCATTGAATATATTACACTTATACTGATTGTTAGAACTGAAACTTTTCAATAACATTCCTGTAGGATAGGAAGAATCTAATAACATCTGAAAACGACTGTATTTAAATACCTAACATTTACGTAACATCTGTCTTTTATTAAACACACACTAAGGATCTGTCTGCTCAAAGGGTTTAACTTATTGTCTTAACAACCCTAAGAGATGAGGCAGTTATTACCTCCATTTGGTAACTTGCCCACCTCTAGCCAGAGGCTGATGGTTGCACATAGAAAGGAATTCATTTTTTAGGTTACTTTAAAAATCTTAAAACCTTTAAAATGTTGGAAGATTTAAAAAAATCCTTTAAAAAGTCTTTAAAAACCTCAATGAATATCATTAGCCCTAAAAGAGCATCTTACAAATATTAGTAAGTTCATAGGTTTAACAAAGAGGCCCAACAATAGGTATTTTGTTTTGAATACGTTCATTGTTATAGTTGCTTTTTACACCTCTTCCTTTCCAAGACATTACTTGATTCATCAATGTGTATGAATCCTTTCTCATTAGACAAAGGGACTAGGTGGGTGGAGGGTGGACGAAGGGATAAACTACTAGCTCTAGTGGACACTGTAGTTTAATACACTCTGCTCCTAGATTCTCAGCTCAGCCTCTCACCTAATACTTGGGATATGCTGAGTTCTCTGTTACTACAGCTGAACATCAATAATCAAATCTGCTATGGAGCGGAAATAAATTACTAAATCTGTAAGATCCCAGGTAAACAGCTTGGGGGGGGCGGGGAATACTGACAATGGCAAATAGCAATTTTAGGGAGAAAATAACAAGGAAAGCAAATATCTGAAAAGTAATGGAGGGTAGTAATCTGCTACCTGAAATAAAAGTTTCTTATGTACTGACACTGAGTGCGAGTATGTTAAATCATGAAGATCAGAACATCTTGTAATTGTGACCATATCTGAAAGAATATTTTCAATTCCTAGAAGGTCATAAAAGAAGGGAAGTGAACCTACTTAGGGGAGGCATTAGTAAGATACTAAGCTTGATTCATGCAAAGACAGAGGCAGAAAACTAGAAAGATCTATACAATAGAGACCTCATCAGCTTACAGGAGGGGACATAGAAACCTCCAGATAAAGCCAGAAACAGCTTAGGTATTAACCTAATACTGATAGAAAATTAGAACAATAAGGTATGAATAGTTGTCTTCATCATTTAATTTTGTTTCATATGAGTTAACTGTGGCTCTAATACTGATACTGAATGCATGCTTTTCCTATAGAAGATTCACATGTTATTAACCATAGACTGCAGGTGAGCCGTGGGACTAGAGAAGGATGCTTTTACTTATTTAGCATCTGTGCTGCTGCGTGAGGTCCATTTCTTTATGAAACAAAAACAAACCACCATAAAAAAATGAATTTTTTAATTTTTTTTTTTCAGTGGCAGAATCACATAGCTGTTTTGATACGATTTCCAGTTGGTCTAAAATACTGCTTTTTGGAGTTGTAAAACTTCCATTACAGAAACACACAGAACAGACAGTGGATAAACAGAATCACAACGGTTTATCAGATGGTTGTTCTAAACATATTCTTTGCCTTATTTTCCTATAAGAAAAGTCTGAAAGATCAAATTGGAAATTCTATCAAGATACAACCATAGTGGGAGAGGAAAAGATAAAATCAGTAATCTGGTTCACTTGCAATGCTCTGTCTGTGTCTGCAGAAGTTTGCATGTTTGTGGGTATTTTGTGTCAGCTAGGAAATTAACAATTTCAAAAAATCTAAGGAAAACTGAAACATATTTTTTATAAAAGCAAACCATTGCTCTTCAATGTCTTTTTCCCTTGAGACATAAGCTGCTTTAAGAAAGGGGTCAAAAGCGTTAACGAACAACCACCATTTGTTATTTATCTGAAATAGCATCTGGACAGAAAATTGGCAAATTTGGTACATGGTTTAGAAAGTGAAACTTTACAAATTTATCAAACTAAATTAAAATATTCAGACATTTCTTTTTACTGCCAAATGGTCAAAACTTTAAATTGTGTTTAAATCTGAAAGACTTAGGACCTTAGAGAAAAAGCCACTAACACAAACAGTATTATTGTTAACAGAAGTAAAAAAGCAGGTTAACAGATGGCATTAAAGGAAAAAAATAAGTAACCAGGAACTGTTAAAAGCTAGAGTTGTATTCTGATTTTAAGAGAAAGGATAACTACTTAAGTGAATGTAATGTTCAAAACTAATGGAAATGATGTTATCGATGTAACAATCTGTAAAGCACTGTGAATGAACATGCTCAGCAGTGTTTACTTCCAATGAATTTAAAACTACACATGATCTGTTAAAAATAGCATTCACCAAGGACAGTCCTAAGGTGCTTAAAAAAAAAAAAAAAATCTATACTAAAGATTTGGACAGCGAAAGCAGGGATACACATTGTTTCCTATAGAGTCATCGATACAGCAAAGACACTCGTATTATAGCTACGATTACACTAGTCACAATTTTCAACCTTACAGAATAAAGCTACAGTATGTGAAATTACAATATATTTATCTTCTTTAAAACCATTTTTAAAGAAGGGCAGATTTGTCATTTTTTTACAAGTCAAAAACCAGCAGAAAAATGTAACTGATAAAAGCAGTCTTTAAAATATTTTGTGTCTAATTATATGCTAATTTTCAGAACCCAACAGAATTTTTGGTCCATGAGGCCCTTAAGAAACAAAGGTAGGTAGGGAATTCCCATTTATCAATAAAGATACAAAGTTCATTAAAAAATTTCAATACTTATTACAACATTTTTACAGAATTTTTGGTAGTTAAATGTAAGAAATCTCTCAAATAATGGGTGTGAGCAGGTAAAAACATAAGTGAATTAAGATGCTTTAATATGACTATCTCACAATCTTTTGAAGGCAATAAAAGGTTTTAATGTCAACTGAAATATAATTATTTCTTATATTAACATATCAGGATTTAATGCTTAATGTGTCTGTTTTTCTCCCTCTAGGACAGGGATTAGCAAATTGTGGCACACAGGCCAAATCTGGTCAGCTGCTAGTTTCTGTAAATAAAGTTTTACAGGCATACCGCCACACCCATTCATTTACATCCTGTCTGAGGCTGCTCTCATGCTGTGAGGGCAGAAGTGAATAGAGAACATATAAAAATTCTCAAAGCCTGAATTATTTGCTATCTGATACTTTACAGAAAAAGTCTGTCAACCCTTGCCCTAGTGGGTTTCCCAGACCAACCTAAAACAGTGCATGTTTCTCTTTTATTAACACTCTGATTGCTCTTATCCTAATGCATGTGTATCGTTCACATATTTTATACTTCATTTTATTTGTTGGTGTATGCCTAGGAAGCTCAATATCCTAGCTGAGTTCCTATGTTTAGTATATTTGGAATATAAGCATTCTCTCTGGCCATAACCTGTTTAATATCAGGTCACTCAGGAATTCTCCAGGAGCTGAATGATAATAAGATGGATGAGCCATACTCTTAACACAATGGCTGGAAAACTGTACAAATATCTTAGTGTAAATGCCATCCAATTGGGAAAAAGAGTTTTTCAAGACACACACACATACGTAGCCAGAGCCACCCTCCCACCTATTGCAAACTAATAGCTACAACATAATCAAAGTATATTTGTTTCATAAATATATTACTGTCTATATACATATAGATACATCCATAAAAGACATGTTAAATAATTATCTGTATAATCACTACTTTAAGGTCTTTTGTATGTTTTAAAATTACACATTCTATTAAAATTATCAAAATAATTCTTTAAAAATACCAGGAATAAAACCAGTGAAGAGTTGCTTTCCACTCAAGTGGTTCTAAATCTTATCATTGGTCATTTAGACTCCAGACTTGATTGTCTACAACTCAAGGAAACATTGTTCAATTAAGGAAAAGTTAGCCATCAAAAACCTAACACCTCCCCCATTGTTAATACTTCATAACAAATATGTATGCATGTATGTATATATACAAAAATGCTCTTTTTAGTTATATTACATATTCTCATAAATGAATTTTCATAAAAACACGAAGTTCGAGTTTCTACCAGTATCAAATATTTTATACTGGTGTGCATTTCTCTCAAATGTTTAGGTCAATGAGAAACTATCAGGATATAGAGATCATAAAAAGGAGACTGAAAATTATGTATCACATGCAAGAAAGGAGGAAATACTAAGGGCCAGTATTTGGCCAGCTGGGTACTATTCCCTCTGTACTAAGACACAGAGACAATGAACCGGGTAATTACTGTGTAAAGTACAGTCAACCCTCAATTATTCAGGGGCAGAATATTCCAATCTGAATCCTTTTTCCTGGTAGTTTCACTACTACTCACTAACACACATCTCTCTGGTTATTTATCACCAAGTCTGGTAAAAGATATGATTAAGGTGAAAATTTTGGCTAAAATGAAGGACTGGAATTAGCTATGGATTTAACGATGGATCCTTTTACTTACGGCTTTAGATAATTACGAATTTGCTATACCTAAGTCTGCTAAATATGATTCTTAAGCTCTGAAAGCAACACTGGTGCTTCAAAAAAAAAAATTATCCTCCTGACAGAAGAACACAGCTGTATCTTAACTCACAATTATACTGAAGAACTTCAGTGCGGGTAGTTCAGAGCTATTCGCTTCAGGACAGGTGGTGGCAAGCTACAACTATTTCCCATAGTCTAAAATCCATGAAGCAATGAAAAATAGCTAAAAATATTAGAAGGTTAAAGGTGTGATATACACTTCACCTAAGATCTCATTTAAATAAATCTAGTAGTTTGGCAGAATCTTCAAATTAAAATGCTAAAATTAAGAAAATGGAAGCAAACCTATATGTACAATTTAAAAATGATTTCATACTAAAACAAACAAACAAAAAAGGCATAGACTATGACTAAAATTAAAGGTACTACACATTTGTAACCCTATTTTTGGCACTGGTTTAGCCTCTACATTTAAGCTTGTTCTACGGACAGTGACCAACAAAATCAAGGAGAACAATTTCACAAGTGAGTGGGGTTGCTCTCAGACAGACACCACTCGGAATGGTTTATGAGGCATCATTTGTATTATTTCTGGGTACAGATGAGTGCCACACTCACCTCAAAAACAACAGCAATAATTGTGTAGAACACCACTTTCCTGAATTAAGTTTGCTGAACACGGTTCAGATTATTGGATATGTCAATATGCACAATGCCTTTTAGAAGCATTTACTGTTTACCCAAATCCTACTTCATGCAACACACAGTGTTGCACAAGTAGTGAAAATGTTATCCTAGTCAAAGGTGCTTGGACATTATTTTCAGGCAGCATTTTACCTTTATTTTAAGTTCACACTAGATAAGTTTTAGGAGAAAGAAAATGTCAATAAATTTATTTAATATATTTTAATATATAAAACTAGGACAGACACTTCTATTTTCCTAAATTATTACTTTAATTTTCTACCCTATTCAAGACCTCAATTTCACTTTAAAAATTGGTATTTAAATAAGGGATAAAATGTTGCCCAAAAGTCTAATCATAGTTACACATTTGTGTTTTAACTAGATCTACAAATCAAAATAGTTCTTATAGTTAAAAAGATACAATTTGTATCAACAGTAAAAGGTACTTTCTGGTTTTTCAGGGCTTTACTTCAAACTGTAGCACATGGAATAATCAGAATAACCAGGGCATCTTGGCAGACTACAGAAACAGATCGGAACGAGTCTGTTATACTATGTAAAATTCAAAACCTGGAAGCAACAGAGAAATCGTGTCAATCGCACAATTGTCTGCCACTGATTGCAGTATCTATCTTCTAACTGACAAAAATGAATCTGCATCTAGCAAAACCCATGACTTTAAAACCAGAAATATCCCTTACTAATACTAAAACAGACTTTAGTCTGTATCTAAAACTACACTATTTGTGGCAAGAATCTGGCCTTAATAATATAACAGGCCCCTCAAAAAACTACCTCCAGGAAAATGGAAAATATACAGTATCTTACAAAAATTTTAAGTTACCATTTACAACTCCTCCATCACCATTTCCATAGTGCAGTATCGATAAATGTTGCATATCCTCAACACATAAAACCACCTCAGGCCAGCCTTGATAAATAGCAGGAAAGCTAAAGAGCATATTAAATATAAAAGTTGCATTGAGAATAATTAGATTCATTAAAAAGAGGCAAGTACTGCGAAAAGGTTATTTTATCCAGTATTGTTGTGCCCCCAAACAAAAAGACAAACACGTTAAAAATACAGGTCAATGGGAATCTAGGAATTCAATTCCATTTCTACTATCTAGAAGCACATCATAGCTGGATAACAAAGCTCTAAACTGTTAACAGTTACGGCTTTTGCCTTATTTATAAAAAAATGGAAACAATTTTTTCCATTGATTGCATCTGCTTTCCTTTAAATCAACCATATTAAATTAACTAATTACTTAACAGACAAAAAATCCAAACAAAAATAAAACAATGAAAAGTGCCATATTGTAAATTATTCTAATATATAGTGTTACCCATTTCAGTATAAACTGGTAACTGACATTTTGTTTAAAATATAAAGTCAGTGCTTTAGTATATCTTTGTTTCTATAAATAATGATTATAGCACAAAGAAGCCCACTTTCCCCAAATAAAAATAACTTAAAAAGCTGTAAAAGATTCCAATTAAGCTTGGCTTGAAAAAATAGTTTGTTAGGTCTAGTCAAATGTTCGACATTCTGAAGGTATTGTAATTGCTTGCAATTGAGAGAGAAACACCAAGTTAATAAAACATGAAATAAGGATAAAAAGTGCTGCATATAAACCCCTGATGCACCAAAGATTAATATCAAAGATCACAGATACACTTAATAAATCAAACTGGAAAAATTTCCAGCCAAGGATATAGCTTTAAAAAGGAAATGTTAAAAAAAAGTTTGAATGTAAAGCAATCCCGTGATACTTCCACTATGTGGGGCTATACATACAGATTCCATGATACAGTATTTCACATAAATGGATACTATATAACCTCCTTGCTGAGAAGGAGATCACATGTGCTATTGTAGCAAACCTCCCTCAGCATTTGAGCTGAACAAAAAACTACTAAACACCACAAAGATGCATCATCTTTCAATAACCCAGCTGTGATTTCTCCACTAAAATGGCTGCAGCTAGCTGCTGGGCATCTGTCATGTGAGGGTTCCTTTTCATGACAATTCTCACAAGGTCAGGTGGGAAGATGTTGCACAAGTTGATAAATATCTTTTCTCGGTTGTCTTGGTATCTCGGAGGATCTTGCTGCGGCAGTCCACAGTACGGTATTCGCCATGTCGGCTCCTGCTGCTCAGGAAGGCTCTGGAAGGTGAACTGCTCATAGCATGGCTGTGTAGAGTTATCAGGCAAGGAGTAAGTCTGCCGATAGCCATATGCATCGATCCCATAACTCTGCCTGTCCCAGCTTCCCAGCCCTTCCTGGCGGGAGTAAGGCTTTCTTTGTCTTGAAGGAGAACTGTCGTACAGCCGAGAGTCAGAAATGCTGTCTATTCTTGTGGCCACTAAGGATCGCCCTAGGTGTGGTGCCTTAGAGTGTGCTGAACTTGGAGGAGAGGGGTAATCGCCAGGACAACTGGACCGGGCTCCCACAGCTGGGTGCTGCAGATGCATAGCCAGATGTGGAAGAGGAGGCTTATGATGGTACTTTGGTTCTTCATGACTGTAACTCTGTACTCTGGTTAAGGGGTCGTGGAAATTCTGCAGGAAGGGTTGGGAATTAAGGCGGCTGTGAGGGTGCATGTGTTGACACTTTAAATTCTCTTCTAGCTGTGGGTCAGGAGAACTGACATAGGACCGGTCATTGTACCCCACATATGAGTCACTGCTCCCACAGCTCATGCTCCCTTCACTGCTGCAGTCAGAAGCTACAGAACTTATCCTATAATCTGTGTCTAAAGAGAAACGCCTTTCAGGACTTCGCGGGCCTGAGACACTCAGATTTGAATATGCATTCAACATGGAATAATATCCAATGTCGACAGGTGAGTCACATTTTGGATACTGATCATAAGGCATTGGCGTTCCATGATTTTTGGTTGCCATTATCATTGGAGGATATTGTCCCTGTGGTCTTTGATCCTGAGGTGGGAAATGAACTCCAGATGGAAGGCCATTGCTTAAAGATGTAGTGCTTTGGGGTTTTGCAGTAGAAGTGGCCGGTATACTAACCAAGGAAGGTACAGACCTGGTTTCCAATTTGTTTTTGGTGGGAAGCTTTTCCTCTAGGTCTTGGTAGACTTGAGTCCTAATGCTTGGATCCGATTGCCTCTTTGGAGCACCTCGTTTGACATCAGAAGTGCTATCAGCCTTAGTGCTGCAGGGAACACTGTTGCTTTTCACCAGTCCGCCTTCATTTGCAGTTTTAGCAGCTGTATTTCTAGACATGGCACGGAGTTCATCAGCCACTGACCGCTGAGGCTGACTGCCCCTTTCTGGATGATAATATTTGCACTTGTGTCCATAGGTACACTTCTTTCCTATGGAGAGTAAAATAATTAGGCAAAGGAGCACATCACTGGATTCTGAAAACTCAGTTTGGCATTACTACTTTAATTTGTGAAAGAAATGAAGGCAGAAATGGGAGGTATACTGAGCGTTACTCCGGTCCTTCCTTGTTAAGAAATGTTACCTTTCAGTCTTCCCACTTCAGTACTATTAACAGCAGTAAGAAAGCTGGCCGAATGATTAACAATCACCTCTAGAATTTTTGGCTAATATCCTGTGTCCTCAATTCCTACCTGCTTTTTCACTCCCTGTATGATTTTATAAGTAGGTAGGACATTCTGTTTTGAAAAAAAAAAAAAATGTATTGCTGTAATGTGATAAAACCATGCTCATCTGATGTATGTCTAGCTGTAAGAACTCCAAATTTTTATCTACCTGAAAACTAACTTCATGTAGAAGTAATTGAGTTTTTGGAACTCAGGGAAATTCAGGGAACTGCATTTGCATTGAACCAAACTAGGTAAAAATAATATTTTTTTTCATGGCTTTTAAATTTAATTATAATCAAAAGAAGGATATACCATGCCATTCAAAATTAAAAATGTTTATCTTTATTAACAAACATTTAACAACATATTGTGTTCTAAAGGCATATATTAAATACTCATAAAGAAAGTTACCGTATGGACAAGGCTGCTTTTTGTGTTCGGGAACAATAGGTTTCTTCCTCAGAAAATTATCCAGGCTTGGGCCATGTCTGCCAAGAGGGTCGTCAGGGGGCATGAACCTGTCATGGATAAAATACAAAATAATACCCAAGAAAGGAGGTTGCTAATTTAATTATAAAGACGGTGTAAAGGTTTATTTATCTAAGATATTTTTTTCTTGCAATTTTAATTCAAGTATTTTGATTCAACATTTATAGGAAAGAAAAATCAGTACATGAAACTGTCTTCTCAATGAAAACAAAATTAAAATGTTTTAAGCTGAACTCATATTTGTTCTGATTCAAATGAATTTTGAGGCTAGCATGTTCTAATTATTTCTTCCTTCTTCTGTCCTAGGATTTTGTAGGAACTTTAGAAAATAATCACAGTGACATTTTAGGAGAGTTTTGTAGACATCAATCTTGTGAAGTAGTATGAAGCAGGTGGGGAGTGAGGAGGGACGGCTGAGGGAAAAGGGAGAGGTATGAAAAAGTGAGGGAGAAAGCTTAAACCAACCAAACACCTAGTATGTGTCAGATACTGTGCACACATTATCTCATTTCATCCTAGCATGATCTCTGATGTACTAGCTCCACTTTATAGATTAATACACATTTCTAATTTAGGCTTCGATGAATTAAGTTACTTTTATCTAAGTTCACATGGTATAGTCAAGATTCAATTATATCTAACTCCACAGTTCATCCTCTTCTCACTCAGGTGCTTCTCAGCTGAGAAAGAATTATGTCTTAAGAAAATAAACTTATTATTTTGGATTGACTGTCCAATGAAAGGAAGAATTCATGGCATGCATAATAAAAAGCAGTTGTAACTGAAGAGTTCTAGTAGTTATGCCACTGTTTGAACTTGAAAAAAACCCAAGCATTTACCCATAAAATGTGAATAACGTATAAACTCTTAAGGGAGTGTTAAAATGGCTGAGTAATAACACTTGGCAAATATAGTGTTTCATATTAATATAAAAACACCATGGCAACATTGAAAGTTTAAAATAGAAAATAGTCACTCAATTCTGTAGTCTTAATACAATTATTTTCCATTTATGTGTTGTAGTTTAGTCATTTTTCTGTATGCATACACCATTTTACAAACACATATTTTTTGTCTTTTTAACATATTTTTCCATGTTTCTTAATAGCTTTTCATAATCAGAATTCTGAACAGCTGAACAATATTCCACTAGGAGATGTATTGCAATTTAATTGGTTTCTCTATTGTACCTTTAGTTGCCTTTAAATTCTTACAATTAAAAAAAACAGAAATAAATATGTCTGGTCATTTTCCTTTATTATATATCCCAAGAAATGAGACTATTGGCTTAAGAGGGTATAAATATTTTTAAGGCTTCTGCTAAATCTTGCCAAACTGTATATCAGTTTTATTATATCTTTAACACCATAAGGCATGTGCAACAGTATTTTTGTCAATTAGATGGAAGAAAAAAATATATACATTGTTGATTTAGTTTGCATTTTGATTATCAACAAGTGAACTTTTTCTACATATGTGTAAATATATTCACTTCTTAGGAGACACACTTGTTTATGTCATTTATCCATTCTACTTAATCATAACTAGAGCCTTACATTGATATAACATTTTAAAAAATCATATATTTAAAATATATTTAAGTAAACTATCAATGCTCTAAGTAGATTTTTAAAGGTAGTGCACTGGGGGTCAATATGTTCAAACTTTTATTTGCATTATTTGAAGACAGAAATTCTCCCTCTGTCAGTTATTACACATTACTCAGAGTCTTAGAGACTTGATCTGTTAGTGACCTATAGGGGATGGCAGGGGCCTGTCACTCACAGAGGCCTCCTGAGGCATGACTGCAGTTTTTCTGACTCCCACTGAGGATTAGTGGGGAAATCAGTTGTTGGAAGTAACCTGTCTTCGGCCTGGTCAGTGGCAAAAAGAGAGGGCTTCTGTAGTTGTTGCCAGTGCTAGTTAAATCTTCAAGAAAGCAGTACTACTTATAAGTAAATGATTTTACTTACTTGTCATTGACAAATGAATACATTAATAATCGCTCATCTATGAACTTCTTCCATTCTGGTTTTTCATTAGCCAAATCCCTGTAGTTATCATTGGACACAATTATACCATCTGACTCGAAAGCCAGCTTCACGATGAACCTGTCATCGTAGCACACCACTCGCCTCCCCTGGACGCGCCGGGATGGTGTGAACACCAGGATTTTCTCCTTTTCTAACTTACGAAGAATTTCTTGATCTGCAGGGTAGAATTTCAGAAAGAAATACATACACAACACATATAGCAACTTTCATACAATGTGAACTTTTGTAAGATAAACTAGATATATATAATCATTTAATTAGAGATTTTGATTTGCAGTTTGTAGATATAGTAAATGTGTAACCTCCAATATTTTTCCTTCAAGATTTTCAATAATAAAGGCTTTAAAAATAGCCAAAAAAGTGGACTTAAAAATATAAAAAGTTTAAAATTTCAAAAACTTTTAAAAGTTTAAAAAACTTAAAAGCATAAAACTTAAATATATCCTAGTAACTTCTGATTTCATTATATAAAGGTTCTGCTTGAGAGCTGGAGCCACCAGCACTACCGCTATGCATATAGCTTCTTACATAATCCTAGCACAATGCCATTCCAACAAAGCAGTTGTGTTGGACCCAGGTGTGAACAACCGATTTCCCTCCCCGCCAGTGTGTATGAGCTCTTTACTATGTGGATGTGATGGGGAGAGAGTGTGAAAAGTAGTAGAGGTAGCTGAGGTGGCAAAGCAAAATAGTCTTAAAATGCAGATGGCTCAAAGAAAAAAGTGGTGAAGTCAGGACTGCTGTTGTGGATATGGCCATTATATGTAATGTGTCCTGTCCTAGGAAACATGTGGTAACAAGGGCCAGCATTCTTGTGGGGGTTGGACTGAATGAATAAGAGATTAGAAGTGATTATGTGGCGAAAACAGACATCGATAGAAAAAGGATAGGTACGGGGATGCTCACTTTTTCTTTGGTTGGCATAGTCTTAGAGTACTTTGTAACTCGACTTGTTTGTTGGTTTAGAGAAAAAGGTATAGGAGTTCATATTTTGATTAATGATAAAAATTCTCACCCATCCCTTCTTCCTACTTTTGCTCTTCCACTCCCTGGTCTTCCCATCATTGTACATTCTGGCACTGAGTGCCAGGTATTAGCTGACAGATGTCACCATTAAAAAAAAAAAAAAGGCTCACAACTTCTCATTGCTTATTAACTGCAGCTACTTTTTTTTTTTAAAACTCTCTTCAGCAGACAGTTACTACATGCCTACCGCATGATGTGTGCTATGCAAGGTGTCAGTCGTCACTCAGATTAAGAATAACCTTTCCTGAAGGAGGTCTCGGGTGCTGGATTGGACAGGTGTAAAGTAGGTAATGAGGGTTGTTATTGCCACAACAGAAGTATGAGCAGAGTATGAGGCTCCAATATTGGCGTACAGATTTCATGATGTTCCTGATAAATGAGTTCATTAAGGCCACGACTTTGGTTTAGAAAAGCAGCAGAGAAGTGGAAGAAATGTGAGTCTTTAGACCAGCAAATCGTGGATAAATCTCAGTTCTGCTAATTTCTATATATGTCAATCAGTCTTATTGAGCCTGTTTCTTCATGTCCTCAAGTGCAGTTCATGGGCCATGAGGAGTCAATGAGTTATTACATGTAAAAGCACCTAGCACAGTGCCTGGAAAGTTCTCAACAAAACTGTGCTCTTCAACTTAATTTTGTTTAGTAAGTGTATATAGTTGTTGATCTCTTTTAAAAGTCACAGAAAACCAATACATAATCAAAAGCCCAGTCTCAATACAGGATTTGTCATCTTATAGTTATTTTGTGTGTTCCCCTGATAAACATTCTGAGGGCAAGCACCATGTCTCATTTATTTTTGTATCCATCAGCACTCAGCACACCAATAGATACTCAAAAATGTCTGTGGAATGAATACGTCAGCTACTTAATGATGCATATTTTAAGGTCTTACAGTTTATTTACTGTCTATGTTCATGAATAATCCACAGTACTTTATTTGTGGGAGTGTTTACTCATATATGATATATCTGGATCCTCCAAGTGATTGGAGGAACAAGTGTGCTGGCCTAATAGTCATCATCTTGCTTAATTTGCATTTCTTTAACAGCTAAATAATCCTAACTTAAATAAATATTGGTTCAGTAGAGCTAGTAAGTTAACCAAATCTCTAGTTCCTAGCACAGTACTTGCTTATTAAGTATTTGTTAAATCAATGGAAGATTGGCAAAAGTGCTAGTCTGAATCTATATCTGAGAACTTTAAAATATTTCTTATCTTTTTTGGTACAGTGAAAAAATACTGGACTATTAAATTTGCCAGGTATTACCTGACTGAAGCTTTTTTGTCAAGAGAATAATTATCTTGGGGAGGAAATATCTAATCTCTGACAGTAATTGTATACAAAGTAAACTCCATACTGATGTGTTCCAGATAGCTGGCATGCTGGTATTTTAAAAATTAAACTTAGCCACAACTCACATTTTCCCTTTTCTTGATCTCACATTCCTTTTGTGCTCAAGAGTCTTTCCAGTCACTTACATGTTTAAATAGTTTTTTTTTCAGTTTTTCTCTCTGATTATTAAAGTATTATAAATTCCTTGTATCAAATTAGTAAAGTTGAGGAAAAGTACTAAGGAGTAGTGAGAAACAGCACCCATAAAACCACAACCTAGAGGCAATTACTGTTACTATTTTAGCATATTTCCTTCTAGTAATTTCCTGTGTATATTTTTCTTTCTAATGTACATATGTATGTATATGTATTTATACATACACAGTAAAATCTGCCTTTTATGTAAAAGAGCATTTCCACAGATTATGAAAAATTCTGTGTAAATATTCTAATACATATTCTATCCTATCAATATATACTAATTTATTGAACCATTATTTTAAAGAACGTATGGTTTGTTTCCATTTTTTCCTATTATAAGCAGTATTGCACTGAATATTTTGGTGGTATAAATCTTTACCTGTACCTCTGCTTATTTTCTGGAGAATTATTCCTAGAAGGGGAAGTGGTAGATCCCAGAGTATAAACATTTTAAGTTCAAACTTTTCCAGAGAGGTTGTAACGATTTAGGTTTCCACAGCACCGCAGGGGTAACTCCCTCAGAGCTGAGTATTATCAGTTTTTTATCTCTGCTAATCTGATGGGTGAAAAATAATGCTTGTTTAAATTTACATTTCTTTAGTTACTAATGAAGTTGAACATTTTTGTTTGGTCTTATTTGGCACTTGCATTCTTCCGTGAATGCTCTATTCTTACCATGTTACTATTTATATACTGGGGAGAACTTTGTGTTGGACCAGTGTGTATGAGCTCTTTATTATGTTAAGGATATGGACTCTTTATCTGTTACATTTTTTCTTAGGCAAATAAAAATAATTCTCATTTTTAAGAAAGTTTCTCCAAATACAGAAGTTTACATTTTGATGCAATAAAAATCACCACCTGGAATTTACTGTTACATAGTGTAAGATAAGGATCTAAATATGTATATTTTTTCCAAAGAGTTATCCAATGTCTTGGTACTACTGGCTGAATTTTGCCTGCCTCTCCTACTTTATAGTTTCTATAGGCTAGGGTCTGATTCCATGGCTCTGGACTCCACTATAAGTTGCCTATCTATTCTTATGCTAGCTTAATGATTTAACGATTATAGATAGAAATAGTTTTAAATTAACCTTCCCTTCAGGTAGGTAGTCTCTACATTTGTTTGTGATTTGAATTATTAATGTTTTCTTCACACAGGTTCCTCAGGTTTTGTTAACGTTGAAGGTGGAGAGAGGGTGAAAAGGGTTGGATGCTGACTGAGAATCATTTAACTTGAGCAAAATGTTCAGCACCCAATAATTAATAGTTACAGAGAACATCTTTGCCTGAAACTCATACATTTAGAAATTACACAGTAATGCAAAATAAAGATACTTTATTGGGATCGAGTCATTTCCTTCTATTTGACACCAGACGACATATCCCGAGTCTCACAGATATTTTTTGATCTGCAGTCACTATAATTTGATTGTCACCTACCCTAAATTCTTATAGGAGATGAGAGAATTGGGGTCCAAAGAGATTCGATGTGTTGCTTAAAGTCCTATGGCTAGTAAATTGCAAAGCCTGGATTTGAATCTAGGTCTCCTGATTTCCAGCATGTCTGCAAAGGTCAGAATTCTACACATTTGAAGTGAAAAGTATTCAAATTAAAAAATAAAAACTGGCATATGTAGCAAGGATTATTGTTTAGTTAACATAAACAGATAGTTTTTAAACTTGAAAATAAGTTTAATGTCCCACCCAAGACAACACGGCAGTCACAAAGACTGAGTAAACAAAAACAAATTAACATATTGTTGAATAAAATACCTGACAGTGCCAGAGACCTGCATAGGTATAAATGGAGGCTAAGAACAAACAACTAACAGGATTTACCTGTAATGAGAGCATCAGGACGGGACTGCTCTTTTCTCCACGCAGGAACAAAAACTGTAACATCTCTGTGGCCTCTTTCCAAAAACCAATCCACTGCCAATTTTATTCCTCGGCAGGAAAATACTTCTTTGTTTCCATGGCTGAAAGATTATTTTTAGAACACTTAAAGCACAACAAAACATACATTTAATTTAATTCAAATTTATAAACCGAAATGATCACATAATTACAATAGTAATAGGAGATTTCAAATTTAAGATGCAGTTGACTAGCTCAGAGAAACAATAAGATAACTTAGGAGTTGAAAATCTCTGAGAAAAAAATAAGAAA
The DNA here is from genome assembly GCF_000325575.1 of Pteropus alecto. Classification (NCBI taxonomy): domain Eukaryota; kingdom Metazoa; phylum Chordata; class Mammalia; order Chiroptera; family Pteropodidae; genus Pteropus; species Pteropus alecto. The sequence goes on along the minus strand of NW_006440137.1, from coordinate 197,119 downwards.
ATCGGGATGATTATTGCACAGAGAATAAAGAAAAGTGAGTGTTCAAATGTCAAGTTGAAAAGGTTAACTAGTCAGACAGATACATTTTCTTTTTGACCAGGAAGGATGGGAAAAAAGAAAGGGGCCTCAAGCACAGCAAAAATAATTTCAGTGAAATGTAAAAATAAAGTCCCATAGAAAAAATCTATGAAAACAGTGGAATGGAATACTTAGGAGTTTCTAAAAACTTCCTTCTTGAGAATTCTTATAACTCAATATAATGATTAAGTAATACACAAAATTTATGAAGTGACCCATGTAAAACAATGCACACAAATGCACTGAAAGGAAAAATACATGCACAATGCTAAATCTCATAAAAAACGCTTTCCATGTCCTTCAATGAAAAGACACCTAGTTTGTTTAACACTGTTGTGTTGGACAAGGATTAATGATGACAAAAGGGCATTCAAAACTGGATTAGCAGTTTTAGTGCATAAAAGAAAATGTCCAACTAAGAGTGTAGTCATTCAACAAATATTTATCTAACACCAGGCTCTGCTTGTACACTTTCACCTAATATTGAAAAAAAAAAATTAATGTTTTTAAAGAAAATCTCCTGCTTTGAAAGTAATAATTATTCTTTTACAGTTTTAGCTCAGAAAGTGCCACTTATTATCTATAATGGAGATACATATTCTTTACTTCTTATAGCTAAGGAGTTCTTACGCGTATGTCTCAAAAGAAGAGCTGAATGAAATAGGTAGGTAAATGCTTTGTTAACTTTTAGCACAAATCCAACATTTGAGATATTAATATATTGTTCTAGTGGTCCCCTAGGAAGCACTGAAACCATTCTAAATATGATTGATCATTTAAGGACAAAACAGAAATAGACTATCTTGTTTTATAGATACTGAAAGCTATAAATGCAAACCACAGGGGCTGTTTATGGTTTCATGCACCCATCCTAATGGTTTGGGTTAAGATTAGAGGTGAAATCAAATGTACTAGAAGTTTCAGGGAAAGGGACGAGGGATGGAGGAGTTTGAAGTCACATTTTCTAGGTAAGAAGGGCTACCTGATAGTCTCACTAATGCCCCAGAAAATGATTCAAAGTGATGTTAGATTTTGTGGAAAACACATATTTAATCACTCTTCTGAAAAACTACAGAAATTGATGGTAGCATCCCTTCAGAGAATATATATACTAGCTATTCCTAAATACAGAACTTAACTTGCTAAAACCTATTTTATTTTGCATTAATGCTTTGAAATCTAAATATATTACTATGTGCTAGTCATTAATGATATTGGTTTACTAAGACTTGAGCATTGAACTGCTTCTGGCTCTAAGAGACAACTACATAAGCATTTTCTTCCCAGTGACTTCATTTGGTAATAGCGACTGCTACTGTTAGAACTTTCATAAAATGTGGTAAATTTTATGAAACACGAGACAAAGATTCTATACATGCTAAACGAGAATATTATATCATGCAATATTGACAATAAAGGTTGTTTTCATCATGCTCTCCTCCGTCCCACAACACCCGACTCCCACCCCACAAAACCTCATAGGAAGGAAACAAGCAAGAGGAAGAAAGATGCCACACTGTGAACAATAAACAGAAATAAACATACAGCCTGGGTTTCTGAGCAGACAGACCCACATCTATCTCTGATATTGCTATTTGAGAAAAAATACCTCCCCCCACTTGTTTAAGAAACTATAGTCGAGTTTTTATTTCCAGCTACACATATCTTTAACTGTTATATTAGTCATACCATAAACCAAAAAAAAGAAAAAAAGGGTAAAGATCTATTACTATAAGAAAAAAATACTTTAAGGCAAAAAGTTATTTCAACAGACATCAGAAATCTGTTTCATACAACATCAAAATAACAACTAAACTACAGAAGAGAGAATCATAGAGAATCGCCTGAAGACTAGCTGAATGGAAGTTCTATAATTAAGAACATACAGAAACAGCCATGAGACTGGTAGAAGAGGCAGAGACACAGAATGGGCTTGTCCCATACCCACACATGACAGTTAAAAATTGGGAGAGAGATCTCAGTTGAAGTGCCTGCCCTCTTGGGAGCAAGGGGTCCCAGCTCCACATCAGGCTTCCTGTCTTAGGGTTTCAGTGCCAGAGAGAGACGTCCCCACAACTTATGGCTGTGAAAACCAGCAGAGATTGTGGCTGAGCCAGATGAAGGGCTGCTGGAGTTTCAGGCATTTCTCTTAAAGGGCTCACACATGGACTTACTCGCTCATGGACTCGTTCACTGAGGCAGCAGCATGAAAGGTACTGGGGAAAAACAGGGAGGAAATAAATTGTCTGACTTCAAGACAAGGGCCAGAGAGTCAACTTTCTCCCAGACAGAAATAGTGGCAGTATCCATTGTTCCTTTGTTGAGCCCTCCCTCTACCAGCCTGGACACACAGGCCGGCACCACATCTGAGTCTCCATCAACCTAACACCATTTTCCCTGCCCTGGTGATTCCCTGAGATCCCACCCCCGCTAATTTCTGGGCCCACCCAAGCCGCTTCCAGAGGCTTTTTCATACAAATAGCCTGTCTTAGCTCATGCTGTGGACTTTTCTAAAATCTCTCAAACAAGCAGCATCTGGCCTCAGTGTGCCCTGTACTTCTTGCTAAGCGGCCCCAAGCCCAGCACTAGCAGCAGCCAGCCTCAGTTCACAGCTTAACCTCTCCCAGGGACCTCCAAGCACAAGAGGCAACCATCTGCAGATCACTCTGTAGCTTATACCAAGTGGCCCTGGGAAGAGCATTGGCAGCGGGCGGCCTTGGCCTGTACCAGAGCCCCTTCCAAGAGGCCCCAGAACCAACATACCTGGTGGCCAGCTTCAGACCACTCCCAAGCACCACCCAATCACCTCCACAAATGATGCACCCAAAGGGCAGTCTTGGCAGGTGCCAGAGGTCTGCTAAAGCGAATCCTGCTCTGTAGGGTGAGGCACTGCACAACAGCTCCTCCACTGTAGTCATGGCCAGTCCGCACAATGAATCAACTTGAGGGTCAACCCCTACCACTGATGTGCCAATAGCAATCAAGGCTCAACTACAACAGGATGGCACATACGACCCACACAAGAGACATACCTGGAGCACCTAGCTCAGCTGACAAGGGAGACTGTGCCACTGGAACCCACAGGGCATCTACTGCATAAAGTCATCATCAAGACTGGGAAACACAGCAGTTCTACCTATTACACAGCAATAAACACAGGGAGGTAGCCAAAACTGAAAGGCAAAGAAGCAAAAGACCAGAGCAAAACTCCAGTAAAAGAACTAAACAAAATGGAGACAAGCAATTTACTAAATACAGAGTTCAAAACACTGATTATAAGGATGCTCAATGATCTCAGTGAGAACGTCAACAAAGAGATAGGAAACATAACAATGGAGATAGAAAACAAAACAAAAGTCAGAAATGGAGAATACAATAACTGAAATAAAGAATACATTAGAGGGAATCAACAGTAGATTAGATGAAGCAGAGGACTGAATCAGCAATTTGTTAATACATTAAAGATATAAGGTTCTAGTTCAAAAATTAGTGTTGCTATATACACCAGCAAACCAATTAAAATTTTAATTTAGAAAAGAATCCCATTTGTAACAGTAACAAAAACTAAACAAATCTAAAGATAAACAATATGCAAGAGATTTATAGAGAAAATATAAATAAATAAAAAAGCTTTATTAAAGGGCATAAGAGAAGACCTAAGGAAAAGGAACAATATACCATTTTCATGGATGGTAAGATTTAATTGATGAAGACAGCAATTCTCAAATTAATCTATAGTACACTAAAATTCCAATAAAGATCCTCAAAGGGTTTTTATGGAACTTGAGAAACTGATTCTAAAATTAATATGGAAAAAAAAAAAAGGCCAAGAATAGTTGAGCAAGTTTGAAGAACAAAAAAAGTAAGAACTTCCCCATCAGGTAGCAACACAGTATAAAACTACAGAAATCCAATCAGTGTGGTACAGGTACAGGTAAATACAAAAAAAAAAAAAAAAGGAAACATGTAACAGAAAAGTGAGCCTAAAGCAATATACACATGTGTATATAAATGATAAAAGTGACATTACAAATGAATGAAGAAAAGAGACTATTCAACAATAGTACTAGGACAATTGGTTATTAAATAAAAAAATAAAATTATATTTTTACCTCATCCCATAAAAATAAATTGTTTATACTTCAAAGATTTAAATATGAAAAGAAATCCTGTAAAACTTGGAAGAAC
>NW_006440137.1:174996-192734 GCF_000325575.1 Pteropus alecto | reverse complement strand
GCTAGTATTGAGAATATGTAATGTACTCTTTCATATATTGAGAAGGGTAACTAGCTTTTTTTTTTTTTTTTTAAAGCAAAAGATATGAACAGTGAGTTCACAGAAGAGGAAATCCAAATGACCAAAAAACATGAAAAGATCTCAATAGTGAAGAAATGCAAATTAAAGCCAAAATGAGACAGCACTTTACACTTATCAGACTGGAAACAACAAAGTCTGCAAACACCAGATGTTGCCAAGGATGTGTGAAAGTAGGAATTCATATATTACAGGTGGGAGTGTGAACTGGTGTAACCACTCAGGAGAGCAATCTGGCAATTATTTATAAAGTCGAAGGTGTGTTTTCTCTAAAACATAGTATTCCACATCTAGGTATAGTAAAACCCCACGTAATTTGAAATCAGATTTAATGAAGTTAGCAGTTGGCTTTCATCCTCCGCTTAGCCTTAGATCTCACATGAGGGACAGGCTAATAATGTCTTATCTTCTACAGGGGAGGGAAAGGCAGATAAGTAGGGATGCGCAGGGTGAGTCTCTGAGTCTCCAGGGCTTCCCAGCCAATCGTGCCTTTATCGAGCCCCTCCAATGCCTGCTGTTGCCTTGGAAGTCCCTGCCGGCCAAGGCCAGAATCATCCCCAGTACTATTAAAGCCTGAGCAGACAGCTATCAAGGGGCTCCAAACTGCCAATGGGACTTCCACAGACCAGCAGAGGTTGTGGGAGCCTAAACTTAATCTAATCTTACTGAGTGAGGCATACTGAAAGGCGTGACTAATCTTACATGCTTAATACAATATAAAGGGCAATGCAGGAGGTTCTGATAAAGAATTATAAAAACAGAGTAAGCCTGATAAAATATTATGAAAAACAGGATGTCAGAGTAAGCACAATGTACCTACTGGTGCAAAAAAACAATCTGATGAGTTTAATAAAAAAGCAGGCTGTTTAAGAACTGTAGCTTTAATTTCATATAAACAGAGATGAAAATTCATTATACTTCTATAGCCACTTATGGGCCATATGTGCATGCATTCACGTTCCACCCCCCACCACCCCAGTAATAAAAATAGCTAATTCTATATTTATGAATTGGCATATTCCTTTGGGCCTTAATTTTTTATTTCAACAATCTGGTAATAAGGATGGTATATCTCAAGTGAGTCCTGTGCTCGGTGAATTTGTTGGAAGAGTTGGGCCACTTTTAATTAATTTAATTTAATTTAAACTGGAATATTAGCAGAGATTTTTAGGAAAAACCATACTTGAAGTACAAGGATTATTGGTGTCTCTGGATCTCAGGAAATAAGAATAAACTGAACAGTCATAAAGAAAGACTTAAGAAACTGAAAGCTCCCTTCTCTGCTGTTGTTCCTGCTCTCCCCTTCACTCTTCTTTGTTCAGTCTGGACCCTAGAAGGAGCTGATGACTTCCTGGATGGATGGCTCCCAGTGGCTTTAGGATCTTGGGATACCTTCCCTTTGGCACAAAGGGAACTGCCAGCCTTATTTGAATATTCTCATATGGATTATACCTCTAAGACTCCCATGACAGCCAAAGTACAAAACACCTAGGGAAGCAGAAATAACAGGAAGGAACAGAGAGTCTGGAAATTTGGATAAAGGACATCAGGTTGGTGAATGGTTGCCTTCATAACTTGAAAGAAAGAGAAACAAAGAGTCAGGCTACTAACCAGTAAAATGAGACGGAAGCCACAGTGCCATTCAAACCAACTTACTTTCATCTCAATGAGGGACATCGGCTCTATTCCTTTGGAACTTAAGGGCCTCAAATGCCTTTTAGAAGCTACCCAGGACTGCTGGGTGGCTCGGATGTGGTGAGTGCATACGCCCTCGTTCTTACTCTGTATCACCCATCTTAAGAGTTATTTTCCAAGGCTTTGGAAAGATCTGCGAAAATGCACCGAGGTGCTCTACAGTGCGTTTTCAGTCCACAGCCCTATGCAGGAGGATGAACACTGGCTGCTGCATGGAGCGCTGCCTCTTGACTCTGTTGGACTAATGGAACAGGCATAATGTGGGCAAATGATCACTGCTTCCCAAGGGAGTGCCATGGCCTCAGGCACCTCCTCCCACTCGGCTGCTCCTCATGCCTTGGGACACCTATTGTGAGGCACTGCTGATGGCAGTCCTTGAAACCTTTCTGCAGGCAACCTGGGAGAAGTTGCAGTGCTGCTGCTTTGAGTCCCCTATTCGTTTCCATCAGTGTTCACTAAGGCATTTTCTAAATTAACAGGGATGGACTCAGGGGCAGATCAGAACAGATCCTAATCCTTTCCAGTTTTGTAGTAGCCCTGCTGCTGGAATTCAACTGCAAGTAAGAAAAGGTATCTGGATGGCAAGGGCAGACAGTTTCTCACATCTTGGCAATCCAGTTTTGGGGAAAAAATGGAGAAAGATGAAGACAAAAACAAGAGTCAAGACTGTAGTGTTACCTGCCCAGTTAGAATTACTCACATAGGGAGCTATCCCTTTTCTGGAAACACCAACAAATAAGACAGGACTCTAATGAAAAGTCAATGTCACTATTGTAAGGAGCCAAGACATTGGAAAGAGGAATGATGAAAGAGATTGAGCAAGAGCAAGAGATGCAACGTAACTATGAAGCTTTACGACCTCCATTGGGAGACCCTTCTCCACAGGAAATCATATAGGAAATAACTAGCAAATAATGCAAAACAACATAATTGGAGAGCCTCAAAGCTGGGATTGGGGAAACCTTACATCTGTATTTCTTTTTCCTGCCTTAATCTTTCCCTTCAATTTTATAAAACCTGGAGCCATGTATTCTGTAATTTCTACTGACCTTTCTTGTATTTCCTGAACCAGGAAAACATACAAGTTATGTGATCTCTGGACAACCTTTCTCCTCATGTTCCTAAGCAAATCCGTCCTCTGTTAGAGGAATATGCCACTCTTCTTAATGCTGTCAATTTGCTGGGAAGAGACCTGCTGTATAAACTAAGGGCTACCACATTCTGTTGTCCAGGTAGTGTTTTTGAAGCTCCTGGGAGACAAGACACCTGAGTCAGGGAATATGTGCTTATCCATACCGATAGTAAATATGTGGAGGGGGTCTGCTATGCTATGGGCCAAATTTTGAAGAAGAGAGGCTTTCTAACATCAGTAGGCTTTCTAACTAATGTACCAATGGGAAACTAATGCTGATTTATTAGATTAACTGCAACTTTCCCAAAAGATTTCTGTAATTCTTTGTAGAGCTTATACCAGATAACAAGATGAAATTAATTTGTAGACCTAGTTGTGAAAAGAGCTACTAAGGTTTGGACTGGGGTGACTAAAGCCCCGTTACTTCTATTACTTTTTCTTTTTTTGTTTCTTTTCTTTCTTTTTTGAAGCTCCATTTCTTCTATCCAGGGACTCCCACTCACAGTTTCAGACATAAGCAACTCCCCACGAACTATGAACTAGAAACAGGAAACCAAGGGAAGCTAAATAAATACAGATTATCTTGACAAATGTATTCTTCATAGGACTTCTGCTATCATAATTTTTTTAATACCTTCACCTTTTCACACAGCCAATATCTTTAATTAGTCCGTAAATTTTCTTTGTCTTATATTAAATAGGTAGACATGAGGAGTAATTGAAAATATGGAGAAACTTAAAAAGGGAATGAAGTAATCTATTAAAGGGGACGGCCTCTTTTTATTTTTCATGGCATTAGAAAAAAGGGAGAACAAAGATGTCACTCTTCAATTATCTTATTTCCTCAAATCTGATTTTGCTATAGTTTGAGTATTTGATTGGAATTAACATATTACTTATAATGTTATACAGAACTTTGAAAAGCACAGGTGATTTTTACTTTCTTATATCCTAAAATTTATATAACAAGTATATTATTTATATGATCAAGGGAAAGCTATTCTTAAGTCTTTCCATAACTCATCGAAAACCTAATTATAAAAATTATACGTAGAATGGCATGTGCAGTACTACTATCAATTATTATAATAGTATCAGTGGTACTATTACTTATACTAGTGCTACCACTAAGTAGAAATGGCTTTTGATGAGCAGGCCAAGACAGTGAAAATAATACTATCTGGAATCAGGCAAAAGTTTAAGCATTCTCTTCATTACTTTCCTGTGTAATCTTGGCCAAGGTACTTATTCTGAACCTCAGTTTTCTCATATTTAAAATGGAGATAATCCCACCGATCTTATAGGGCTGTAACAACTGAACAAGATCAAATCCGTAAAGCACATAGCAGATTGTCTGAACACAGAAGGTTTCAACAAATATTAGTTCCTTTAATTTCTCATATCCCTTTAGTTCTAATTTTTAGAAGATGGAAAGAAAGCTTGCTTTGGAATGAAAATAAACCCAAAGCCATAAATCTTTAATCTCACCACTGATAGTAAATTATGATTTTTAGAGCAATGTGTTTGTTTTTAAAAGAACCAAAAAGAGATTAGGGGACTCAAAAAGACAATCAATTGCTTTTTTAAAATTAACCTTCTACATAACATCCTTTATTTCAATAAAAAACTTGACTTGTAAGTTTGTTATACCCTCAACTGGAAGATTCAAGTATGATTATAAAACTTCTAAGATTTAAATGGGTCATTACATCAAGCTACCCTATGATGATAAGGATACAAGTTATCAGCGTTTGTCAGTGATGCACCTACAATTAAAAAGAGTAGAGCCTACAGCCATGCCATCTTGAACGTGCCTGATCCTGTCTGATTTCGGAAGCTAAGCAAGGTCAGGCCTGGTTAGCACATGAATGGGAGACCACCTAGGAATACCAAGTGCTGTAGGCATTAAAAAAAAAAAAAAAAGAGTAAAAAGAATCCTTTTAAATTAGAAAACCATATCTGAATCTTTAGTACTGAAGTCCTTCAAGTTTAGATATAGTTAGCTTAATTATGTTACAGAAAGTCAGGGTACACTGGACATTAATCACAGAATAACAGTAATATATTAAAAATATTTATTAAACACTAAATTATTAATATATCCCAGTGCTCATCAAATATTTGATGACTTGATTTTATTTTCTCAATTTTTAGCCATGATAATATATAATCCATGTTGCACACCTGGAAATACATTTTAATTTTAAAGAACTCTTTGAAATGCCTTTAAGATCTTCCTTAGTACATTTTCAATGTCTGATTGTTAAAAAGAAATTCTCTTACATCTATTTTATGTTCCTTAAGCAGGGAGAAAGGTGTGTAGCTGGATGTCATCTTTGATATGGAAATAAGAGTATTTACTTTCTATTGTTGTCTAATTAAATTTTTCTTTTTCTTTTTTTTTTTTTTGAGAACCTATTAATTCCATGTGCTGACTCATGGGTATCTAGAAGTTTTTCCTTTACACTACTGAAGCCTCATAATGATTGATGCCTATTTTGTTACTCTTCTAGCTACTCAACTTTACTATCTGATTTCTTTTCCAACACACTAAGATCACTCTGAAACTAAACCTAGTTGTTGTAATGCTAAGCACTGAACATTTCACCAGAGAGCTCAATCCAGGCCTCCTTGTTACAGATCACTGAATCAGTGTTTATCAAGTCGTGTTCCAAACAGAAATTCCACAGTGTGGCTCAGAGGCCCTTCTAGGGAAGGAGCAGGGAAAGGAATTTTTCAGTGGGAAACACAGCGCACCCATGTTCCCCAATTCAAACAGAACTCTGCTTTTGTTTGTTTTAATAACTGGGCTTCCATGCAAGATTTGCAGGATTGTACTGTTTTAAAGGAAAAGTCTGAAAAATCACTGATTTAGGATAATGAAAATATTCGACATCCAAATTACAATAGAAGTCTTAATATAAAATAGATTACTATTACTCTCCAGTTGCTTATGGGCATAGCAGTGTGGCAAAGAGCAAGTTTTCATCATGGGAAAGGGTAAGAAAAAAGAGAAGGAGAAAGATTTCTTTGACTTTATAAGGTCCAAATTTGAAGCCAAAGTTAATAATAGTAAGTACATCTAGCTAACCCAGATCCACAGGAGTAATTAGTCCAAAGGTGCTGAAGAGTACATATCTGTTAAATAGATGTGAAAATGTCTTTGATAATCACAAAAGTAGAAAACATTGACTCTAATCACTTTTCCCTATTTTTGATAATTCAGTAACTTTTCCCATTTCTTATCATTGCTAACACTAGTTAGTTGAACTGTAATAAACTTTATTCATACGTAATAGGATTACTGATGTCGCAGTTTCCTAGGTACTGGTTGAAACAAACACCTTTGCGGTAACAGAGAAGTTTATTGACCATTGGTCTCCTGAAATTCATCACTGATGACAACTAGAATTATGTACTTCGGGTTATAAAGAAATGCAGTGGGCTATAACTAATATTTGTCAAGACTCCACGTGAGATATTTATAAAGAACGGGAAAAAACTAGTTCTCATTCTTTGATTCTTTTTGTAGTCTCTAAGGATTTCCTTTAAAACAGTAAGAGAAATGTATACCACCAACTAACCTGTAAGTAATACTTAGGACATTCACCTAGAGAGAAATTAAGCTGTCCTTTAACCCTTTTCCCGTTAAGAAAAAAGAAGTACAGCTTGCTGCCAGCGTTAATTTAACATCACGCATAGGAATGCTACATTTTCTGGGATTTGACATTTTCAGCGACCAAGAATTACTATATTTTGTAAATAGAAATACCACTACTAAAAACAGAATTTCATAAATACAATGATGTCAATTGTTTCCAAAGACTATCCAGATACTAGAGCGATGTGAAAATAATTAATAAAAGCAAGTGATTTCATGGCAAACTTTAGGGGTAAGGTTAGGACTGTAATCTGTTATTTTGGGGTAAATGCTGCTGCCACAAGCACCACCAATAAGTATTCCCGGGGCAAATGGGAAATGGGTTAATTAATATTAAGCCCCTATTAAATTGGAGCTTAAAACACATTCCACTGAAAGGCTATCCAACAGAAATAGAATGTGAACCACATATGTATTTTAAATGCTCTACTAAAGCACATTAAAAAAGTAAAAAGCAGTTGAAATTAATTTTAGTAATATATTTCATTTTACTCAATGTATCACAATATCATTTTAACATATAACATAAAAGTTATTGCTATATTTCATATATTTTTGTAACTAAGTTTTCAAAATCTGATACTTCACAGAATATCTCAATTTGAACTAGACATATTTTACCAGTTCAGTCACTACATGTGGCTAGTGGTTATCATGTTGGGTCACACAGGTACACTGCACATAATTTTGATAAGCTTTTGTTGAGGGACCAAAAACAAATTTGAATGAACTCTGGCAATCAACAGTCTCCTATATCCTAAACTGAACACTTAGATTAGGTGTCTAAGAGGATTTTAATAACTGTTAAGTCAGTGCTGTACTTAAATGGCAAACCAGTAAAAGCGCATCAAACACACCAAACAACTGTAGGCAAATTTTAGAGCCTAGGCAAAATGGTCTTCAATATTCAAATTTACATTGAAAAGAGGTCTCGATTTCATATAACTTCACAGACCAGATTAGAATCATCAAAGTCTTTGTGCTTTTTAAAAGATTAATCAGAAGCTTAAATCCTGTTTATACAGACTGCTAAACTGGTTCTATTATATAAATTCATGGGCTTAGTACACCGTTCTTGATAGAAAGGAAGGTTATCACAACTTATTTTTTCTGTTTATATTCTGATTTTAAAATCTATATCTGATTTCTGTTCAAACTTTAAGAAAAATGACTTAAAAGATTGACCTGGAGTGCTTTTCCATATCCCAGGTAACATGTGGATTTGTACTAACACCAGCTGGTTTCTAACAGGATCCTTTTTTCGAGGTGGGGCAGGGGGGGCTTTAAATTGTCAAGCAAATGGTTGCTTTATTTCTCTACTCTATACCATTTGATTGGAAAGCAATGACATTCTTATTTCATCTTTTTATCCAGGAGTTGCCTACAATTTAACCTTTGCATATATTTTCAAATATAAGTAGGTCTCCTTGTCTCTAGTCTTAGTGCTCAAATCCTCTAAATTTCTCTGCAGTGATCTTTCTTAAAGGCAAATGATATGTCACTTTTCCCTTGATTAAATTCTTTTGGTGGTTCTGTATCACTAAGACAGAGGCGATGAAAACTATGGGCTAAAAGTGGTCCACCTGAGATTATTAGCAAAGAAATATTTGTCCTAATACTCTGCACATTCACCAATAAGGCCTACCTACTAGTCAGGAGATCCAATCTATGCCAGAAACCTGGGTTCTATGACCAAGGTAGAAGGCTCATAATGGGGGGGTCGTGGCAGAGATGAGTGGTGGCGGTGGAGTTTTACAATAGTTTGTTTATATAAAAAAAAACAAAACAAAACTGGTATGTCCAGCTTCTGTTCTCCTCGACAGAAGGATTTGTGCTACAACACACTGTAGAGGTAATGATGAGGCTCTGTATTTTTCCTTATTTTCTATAATATTAGGTAGAAGCTAAGAATATAAAGATATAGTTGATTTTAATGAAGTCAAGTGATTAGGTCATGAAAGTACACTGAAGAAATCAAGGAATTTTAGGAATCAAAGGGGCACCAACCCATTCAGATGAAAAAAGAAGTAAAAATCACAGAGGCGTAAGTCACTGATAGAATCATAAAAAAAGTATTTGGGAAAGGAAAAGCTGAAAAAGTTACTTGCCAATTTTAACTGCAAAAAGGACCACTATGAGGCCACTTAATCAACTGGTAATGAAATGGTTTGCGTCTATCACTTACAATGTTAGGCTTATCTTATATTGTGACCTGGTGGTCCTATACATAGAGATTGACTTTTTTATATGGCATAAAATGCTCTTTAAGATCTGTCTTAGTGTCTTCTTATCAAATAAACCTCATTTTTCACTTCCCATCTATTTTTATAGCTTTGTGCAATTCCCACACATCATTTCCTATGCTTCAATAACTTCCCTCCACACACTTTACTTGCTTGATCATTTAAGAGCCGGAGAAAGTGTTATCAATTTTGTGGTATCAGTTTCATGGCTAGCATTTAAATAAAACTAAACTGTATTCATCTTAATCTTAATAGGGAATAGACCTGCCTGAGAGATCAGAAAGGAAATAAAATAGTACACTATTCTTAACCCACTTCCACATTTACTTATAGTTTATGATTATATGTATACACTTATAAATCTAGAAAAAGCTTTTATATAATAAGTAGGAAATTAATCTCAAAAGTAAAAGTGTATCATATTTCATGTAACATGAAATGGGTGAAATCTCTCTGCATTTCTGTTAAATTAAGACTCTGTATTTGAAATAGGCATTTTTAAATGACTTTGCTACTTTATGTAGGTCTTATAAATAGAATATAAAAATTTATTATGAATTTTCATGAGTTCTGGTACTTTCAAAGTTATGGATGTGGTACAACCTTTCATTGTGACTGACAGTATAATGCTGCTATAATAAAAATTTCCTGTCAACTTGTTCTATTTGAAATGCCTGAAATACTTCAATTAAGGGTCAGATTAAAAGATATGATGGAGAGAAGAACTGAATCTGCATTGTCCCATCTTTAAAGCAAGGGAAATAGGATGGTGCCAAAATAGTGTAGGGGTCCAAGTTTGTTTTCATAGCTATATAAGAATAGATTATTTGAAATGCCTTAAATACACCACCCATTATTATATTAAAGTTTTCCTGTGGATAATTCTCACCATGTGGGATGAACAACAGTTTTATGTAAATTTTCCGTTATAAAGTACTATTGTTCATTTCCTTCGAGAACTGGGTTTCGGTCATGTGAAATGATGTCAGGCTGACCCAACTGTGACATTATTTATCTAAATAATGTCCATCTTAAAAATTAATTTCTGTAGGCTCCAAGTTTTATAAATCTCATGCTCTCTTTTCCCTCAAAGGCTTGCATTTACCTCCAGTGCCAAACTGTCCACTTGTGTCTTTCCTGTCTCTTCTTTCAGAACTTTGCTTCAAAAATTAAACTCACATGCTCTGTTCCTCTCCTGTGGAGACTATCTCCAGTCCTTCAGCTTACATAGTTTCATTCTTAAAAGCCAAATGAAACAAAATCCTTTCATCTTCATCTTCCTCTTTCTTCCTTTTCTCTTGTCAGTTTTCTAGAATAACAGTCTAGCTCTATTCCTTTTCTTGGCATCCTGTAGTCCGGCTTCTATCCTTAATACCATATGGCATTCTTGAAGACAATGACCTCTTATATCCTCTGATCTTTTTTCAGCACAACCCATAGGCTATTTTCTCCTTAAAGCCTCTTTTTCTTTGAGTTTGATGACATTTGTATGTCTCTTGGTTCTTCCAGCATTATACTTTTTTTTTTTTTTAACACTAGTGTTTTTCCCACTACTCTTTCTCTGGATCATCAGTTTCTTCTACCTCCCGACATACAGATAAACACACTTTTCATCTTGACTAGTTCTCAACATAGGCTCTGCATCAGAAATACCTTGGCACTTAAAAAAATGATTATTTTGGTTCTGTCCTAGCACCACTGAATCAGATTTTCCAAGAGTAGAGCTCTGGAAGATGTGTTTTTTAAGAACCCTTCTGGTGATTTTGATATATGGCTATGGTTGTAGGTGTTCTGCTAGGACCTATTACACCATCCCTCATTAGTCTCTTCCTTGGTGAATTCATGGCACTTTGGCTCCCCATATTATCACTCTGCTAGGGTAATTATTCACTAATTTTGGATTATAATGAGAAAAAACCAGTATGCGGCTAAGTTTGGAAAAGATTAAACAATCGAAGTTAATTTACTGAAGGAATTCTCAAGGCCATATGAATACTTCATACCTCTATAATTTTTAAGGCCCTCTTTACTCCATTAAAAGGGTTGTTTGCATCCAAATTGATCTCCTATAATCCACTTTAAACATCACTGTCAGATTATTGGATAAGGCATAACTCTACTCTTGACATTCCCCTCCTCAAAACTCTTCAATTACCTTTGGATTAGAGCCAAGCTTAAATTCTCTACCCTGGCATTCAATGACTTGAATCTTTTCAACTTGCTTTTTTTCTTTAGATGATGAAAAGTGTAGAGACTTTGAAGTCTAATATAACTGGGTTTGAACTGTGTTTTACCTTGGGCAAATAATTTAAATCCTACAAGTCTCATTTGCTTATAAAGCAAGATAATACTGCTTCCACCTGAAAAGATTATTTTGAAGACAAGTACGTCCTTTGCACACCCTATGTAGAAGTACTTGTTATCACCTACTAAAGCAGTGGTTCTCAAATTCTGGTATGCATCATTATTAGCAGGGATAATTGTTACAAAAGGGGATGCCTGGGCTGTACCTTCATGTGGACTTGGTAGGTCTGGGGTATGGACTTCATAGATCTCTAGAACTATCCTGTCCAATATGGTAGCCACTAGCTGCATGTGGCCTCTGGGAGGGCTAGTATGGCTAGTCTGAATTTAGATGTACTGTAAGTGTAAGATGTCCAATTTGAAGACTTAATATGAAAGGAATAATGCAAAATATCTCATTAATAATGACCCATTAGTTATATTAGGCTAAACAAAAGATATTACTCACATTAATTTTACCTTTTTAACTTTTTAATGTAGGTACCAGAAAATTTAAAATGACATATGTGCCACACATTATATTATTCATTGAATAGCACTGCTCTACAATGTGGATTTTAAACAAGTTCCCCAGATGATTCTGTGTTAGGTATCTTCAGATCACCTTTTGAGAAACAATATGTGAAATTCTAAGCTCTCTGAAAGAAATGAAGGCTTATGTATCTTTGTATTCTTACAGTGTGCTGAATATTGTGGGCAGTTAACTCTATAATACTAATTGAATTTAAATGCACTTTAAATTTCAACTATCAAAATACATAAAAAATATTTCATTAGAAGTTTTGTTTTTTTCTCCCCAGTTCCTAAAGAATTATTTTTGAATTATAGTTCTTCGATGAAACAAAAATGTTAAACTATAGTTTTGATTTATTCTCAAATGTTAAAAAGTTTATTTTCTAAAAGAAGTGTGGTTTTCCCCTATGGTTATTTGACTTCATGTAAAAACAATTTATCTGACTAAATTCCAAAACTGTTGAATATTACTATACTCAAGTTCTTCATTTAAAACTAGTGGCTAACATGAAATCAAGAACATATGCTAACTTTTATACCATGGTAACATAGCCATATTGGGGGGGAGGGACATATCTGGGGAAAGGGGGTGGGTCTCTATTTAGTGACAAATGGGGTGAGAATGCCTGACTGCCCTGGAAATAGGGAGACAAAAACTAAAAGACAAAATTAGAAACATGTAAGTTAAAGTTAGGATGCAGAATAATCTAGACTTTAACCACTCTTAGAAGAGAAACAGTCACAAAATTATAAATATCTTTTAAAGACTCGTAATAGTCACTGAAGATCTTCCCCACTTACCTCATTGCCACATTGCTGCCATCGATTACTACTGGTCTCAGATTTTCTCCATCATCTGTTACAATCTCTTGCATTGGAGATTCAGACCGCTGGGATTCCAGGGAAGACGTTTCCCGCATTATACTGTTAATTGTACTAACCGTTTGTTCAGCCTCGCTTTTATTTCCAAGTTTGACAAGTTCTCCCAAAATATCATTGATTAAAGCATCGGTACCAAGTTTGTTTAGCACGAGCTGAATCTGTTCTTCAGAATAACCTAACTTAAGTGCAAACTCTAGTTTTGTTTGGTATTCTCGCACTACATCCGGGGGTTTCTTCACTTCCTTGGATATAGTCTGGGACTCTTCGGGTTTAAAGTCTTGCAAACTTTCACTGTCTTTGACTCTGTGAGGCTCTAAACAGGGAGACCTACGTAGCTGTCTGTGAGTCTTGGTTAATAAGCATGGCTCTACTGAAATGCTACTCAACTGTTCTGATTCATTATCAGAATTTGTGCTTTCTTCGGAGTCACCAGAGCTCGCATTCTCTTCAGACACCTCTTGTTCTTCCTTCCCGGAATTAACTTTATCCATTGTTGGTTTTTCTACCATTGGCCAAGGTGCAGATATACTTAAATGTGGGTCAGTGTTCTCCACGTAAAGGTGGCCTAGGTCATGCCCCGGCTGATCCTTCAAGCCCATGAAGCTGTTACGTGCACCTGACTCCACTTTGCTGCTGTTTGTTCTATATTCCTGAACACAAAGCACCCCGTATTCCTAGAGAAAAAGAGAAAATATTTAGAATTTCATATTTACTGTTTCACTTGTTTTAATAAACAAGTTGGAAAGAAGGACCAAACTACTGATTACCTATTTGGTGTTTGTCTACATCCTCGTCCCTCCCTCAACACCCTTGCCAAGACAGTACTGTACTGTTTTCCAGATGAAGTTAGGAACTGGAAAGGCCATGTAATCCCTCCAAGGCAACAAAGTAAATAAATAGCGAAACTGGATTTTTTTTACTCAGTTTTGTCTCCAAAACCCATACTCTTCCCACTGTATCATGCTGCTTCTCAATCTTGACGGAAGCCATTTCTCCACAGTTAAAAGTCTATGTTTCTAGACTGACACATAGAACATGATCAAAAAAAAGCATGTTTTCGATATGCTATGACAGGCTATGGACATTTTCTCTAAAAGAATTCATAAAAATCTGTAAAAATCCTTTTAAAGAGAAAGCCATATGGAAAGGAAGGAAAAATTAAGTGATAATTGTAAAACTATCATTAATTTGGGTCAAGCTTAACAATCTAAATACATTTCAAAAATAATTCTAGTACTGTGTTCAAAGAGCACATATTCAACAACAGGCAACAAGGAATTAAATAACTACAAAGTGAATTACATTCCTTTTAAGAAATGAATAGTTTGGCCCTAATAATCTTTATTTTGTGAATATTAAATATGGTAACAGAATACAATTTTTAATGTTACACTACCCTTATTGCCGGGGATACTACTGTCTATTTCATTCCAGGGGGCAAGGAAATGTTTTCTTATTCTATGCACATTTATAGAAGTACAGAAAAAAAATACTTCATATAAAATTAGCAGCAATAATTAGGTACACTGAATAATGTTATCTTAATTTCTTGAATTTTATGGCAGAAAATATTTCTATATCAGATAATTAACCAACCATTTTCTGCATTTGGATAAAAAGTCATTTTTTTCTCCTGCTTTCCCCTTACAGGAATGCTTTTACTCTTTAAAATACTTTTGCTGTTTTTCTATTTCCTTAAAATCTATTGGTAATAACTGTTCTTTCTCTGCTAGGAACAGGTTAGCAAAATATTATTTTCTCTTGTGCTTTATTTTAAAGGACTATATTCACATTGGTAGTTTACTTATTAAGGCAATTCCATTACTAATAATATTAGTAAGCCAGTGGTAGATGAATTTGAGACTGTCATAAAACATCTATTAAAATAACCTAAAAAAGAAAATTGGAAAAACATATCATTCTAAAGCTCTTCAGAATGTTATTTACACTAGAAAGGAGCTATTATATAAATGTTAAGAGAAAATGCTTAGTGATTTTCTAAGTGATACATTTGAATGCATACTTGGTGAACTTATTAGACAGTAAAATATTTTTACATAATGAAATAAATTATATTAATTATGGTAAATACTAGAGAAGAGAACACAGAAATCTTTAGCTTGATACAATACTTAAAATTCCTTCAGGGTAGAACTCCTACACACTTCTGCAGGAGTTTCTTCAGGTTTTATCCCTTGAGAAGACAGATAACTTTAATATCATTGTTCTACTAATGTAGCATTCATCAGTTTTAAAAAAAACATCAAACTCTCCTGGCTCCTGATTGCACAACTGATAAAAAGAAATATTCCTTTGAAGGGCTCTAGATACATCTGCTCTATTATGAAGCTGTATCTATTTCAATTTTTTCTATTAATATGGATATGCATGAGCCCAATTATTTAGAATTAAAGGGATTTTGAAAGCAAATCTTCTTACTCAGCGATTTATTAACTACTGTAATATACTGACACCAAAACGCAAGTAACAAATCATAACGGCCTCTTAATAAAAGGATACAGTTAAAAGGAAAATCTGCACTGTGGCCTTCACAGAGCTCCCACCAAAAGTATCTTAAACAAGGAAAGCCTATTGGAAGCTGGGCTGCCTAGCAACCAGAAGCTCGTTGCTAAGCTGCACTCTTTTAACATGCCATCATGAATGCTAGCACAGTGAAAGAATAATCTGGTATGAACAAAAGCCTATAAAAGAGACTGGGACTTAAGTGCCTCTGGTTTACCCTCTGAGAACAATGCAGCTGCCAAACCAATCTGGAAGCTCCGACATCATTGTTCTGTAAACCCCACAATCTGCTCTGACTGCAGGAAGTGTATTTAATGGGCAACATTTTTGATCTCCCCTGAAAAGTTTGGGTTTTGCATAAGTGTTGTTGTGAGATCATTCAAGATAATAACTCACAGACCAAATCCCTCAGTTGAACTATGAAATATTATTTTAATATTGAGCTGTAATTTTTTCTTTTGGATGATTTCAAATAAGATAAATACTTTATGAAAAATAGAGCCAGTGCAGAAAATTAGAATGAAATGTTATGTTTAAAGCATAAGTGAAATTGTTAATTCTCTCATTTTTCAAAGAAACAAAACCAAATACCGTAAGTTTTTAAACTGAAAATTATCTACCCTAAAAAGGCATTTAAATCTTTTTATATCACCTTCAGTCAAGTATAAAAAAAGTATAGATGACACTGTGTTAGTATGCTATAAGTTTTTATATGGCTATAATCATAAAATAGAGAGAAAAATAGGATTATTTGTTGTTTGCTTTTTATGTTAGGCCAGATAAAAGCCTTCTGTACATGAATGTATTTAGTGACTGCCACACACCTTCACCTTCTGATAATTCGTGTAATTTATATTTACTATTTAAACAAAAAGTCTGGAATAATTGGACTAATATGATTTTTAATACTAAGGATAAATGTAAGCTTGATTTAATCTACTTAAAAATTAACATCTAATTTTGTTGCAAAGTAATTTTTTTTCCAAAGATTCTGATTTAACTTTTTTTCATACTGACAGCCTCCTCTTTATCTCCCAGATTTCACTGGTTACCTCAGAGAAAGTTATTCGATGTCATTTATTATTAAACAAGCAATAAAATAATTTTTAGTTCCTATAAATCAACAGACTAAATATAACATAGTACACATAAGGGCAAATAAGTTCAATAACCAGGTCTGTAAACTGCGTATATCTTCTCCACTTCATAATACAAATTTGAAGAACCTGATTTGTATTGGCCCAAATGGTAAAGATTTGTTTTTTTAAAAACTTTAGTCTCTAAAATACTTCCTTACCCACATGTAATTAGGAAATGATTGCCCTAACTTAATATGGCACTTAAAAAAAAGAATTTGGCAATATCTTGAAATAATTCAATAAAAAATTAAATGCTGAGATTTAAAAACTGATAAAAGATTTTCATATGCTATTGTACTTGTTAATGTAATGTGTAAAACTTACAAGGAATTATAAGATATCTTAGGACAAAGAATGATATAAGATCTTTTGTTCAATGCCTTAAAAATGATCTATATAATTTTTAAACAAAAAGATAGCAAAGACACTAATTACATCATAAAATTTATTATTACACATAAGGTAGAAATTTTTTCTCTTTAATTTTGAAATTATTAGACTTTTCAGTTTTGTAATTACTTAATTGCAGGTGCACATAAATCACCTTTAAGTTAATCAGCTATTAGCTAATAAAGGTAATTTTCTTCATTTCATGTAGAAGCACATAGACAAAGTTTCACACACAAAGTAGGTAAGAGTTTATACTGATAGTTATTAAAAAACTGCAAGAAATATGGCTTAACTTTTAAACTTTATATCAGGAATCCATTATAATTGGCCTTTACATAGTATATACTATACATACTATATTCATGAACACAAAAATATTAAGCAAAAATACAATAGTCTGAAAAAAAGATTTCTACACTTAAAAGCTATGAATTCTCTCCAGATAGTGTAGAGAAACTTAAACAATTTTCCTTGCTAAAGGCCTAATACGTTAAAAATCAAATAATACTGTTCGTTGAAAAAGAACTAAATTTTCATGCTAATTTTATAGATGATGATGAAGTATTAATTGTTTTAATTGCTAAAAAGAAACTTTACATTAGCAGGTTAAGGACATAATGGTTATTTACTAGAAATTTGTTGCATACATACAAATTCCCTGTTTAGTGAGATTTTCTGAAAGTTCTCATTAGATGACTTGGGTAATCCATCTCAGATCCAGTAAACATAATTTGTTTTATATTCTAAAGAACTTCATATTAATCAGGAATATTAGACCATAAACTTGTTAAATCAATTTATTTGTTTGAAATGTAAATCTACAATGCCATAAAGTGGGTTTTGGTTGTTACCCAAATGGTAATACTAAGAGAACAATGAAAATAAAATAATGAATATGTAATAAATACCTACTGCTGTAGTCTCTGCGTATTTAATTACCATTGTATTTCAGTGAGTGCTGTTGTCTGCATCCCTCTAGCTAACAAAGGAAGATGTCCTTTTGAACAGATTGGTTAATGCTCTAGGGCAACAGATGTCTACTGGAACTGCAGGAGACCAGCAACTGGTGGCCTGCCCATCTTCTGAAAACTTTCAATAGACTTATGCATATGTTCACACAATAGGGCATGTGGTAGAAATGAAAACCTCTTTTTAACCCTTGATGCTCTCTCTTTCCC